>NW_020653711.1:242777-353604 GCF_003589595.1 Hyposmocoma kahamanoa
CGTGAGGTCCGTTGGTTCGTTCCGTGGCTTAGTTGGTATAGCGTCTGGCACGGTATGCAAGAAGACGTCGGTTCGAATCCGACCGGATCGAAGGAATTTTTTCTGAGTGTTCGATCTTTGTATTAATAATTATAACAAACTAGTGGAGTAAATCCGGAAAAATAGTTTCATTTCCTAGTGGAGTAATTTCACAAAAAGAAATTAAATATCAATTCTATAAAAATTTAATTAATATAGGGAAATTTTAGCTATTACAAGTGACATGTTATTTCAAATTTGTTGTTTTTGGTAAGAAAAAAGATTTGACAGATTTCATATGTCATGAAGGTAGGGGCGTGTGCGAGTCTGATTCGCACTTGTTACTTTATATATATGTACATTAAAAAAACATCATTAGACACATTGTTCAATTTTTTGCTCGTTTTTTTATAACATAAAAACATCAATTGTAAGTAAATTACAAGTACAGACGTCAAATGAAGACGTCATCAAAAATAAGTATTTTTGTGCAGATATAATGCCTAAGAAATATAATTTCAGTACGTTTCCTTACCGGTATTTATATCTAAATTTAGTTTTTTTTGCAATTATGAATTTACTATTCTACGACGTTCGACACCAAAACTATTAGATTATAATTAGTGGTTGTATAGGATATTGGTTTTTTAGAGCGTTTACGCTCTTTATAGTCATAGAGAAATCATGATGCGTAAATGTTGGCTTAGCACAATACCTGACACAGCGTGACCCCATCCACTGAGGAGAAGTAGACATTGAACTGTCCAGTAAGCTTGGCCAAGCATTTAATGCCAGCATTAATGAAAACAAGAAATAGTTAACATTAGTTTCACGCGAAGTTACAGTGACTGTGTATTGGGAAAACTTGAGTGACACCGCTGCAATTTTTTTTAAATAATATTAAGTAACGGGACGAACAAGACGTGTGCCTGATGGTAAGCTACACGCCTGTCCATAACACTTACAGTGCCACTCAGAGCTTCACTTTAAATGGAAAAGATCTTAGAGGCACTGCCACTGCGCCCGTCACCCTGAGGCATAAGTTGACAAGTCCCATGTGCTTGTAGTTTCAACAGCGCCCTAACTTACCCTTCAAAACCGGAACACAGTAATGCTGACATTAGTGCTTAACGGCAGAAATAGGTAACGTGATAGTACTTCCCTGGACGAACTCTTTCACAAGGAGCTCTACTGCTACAAAAATATATTACATATTTACAACCGAGATATTAACCAACAACTAGGTACTTTTATTATCAGGGAAATAATAAATGTTTTGATAAACAAATAAAATTGCAGCGAACCGTGTCTCACTGTACTATACAAACTAAGCTGGGTTAATGAGTTACTGAAAAATTAAAATAGAATATACAGACAAAATTAATCACCACATTTAGCAAACAATGTAGAGATTGTTCAAACTACGATTGCACCAAAAAAACTGTACGAAATTCAATTTGAAATTTACCATAAGCTTTTTTACGTCGAAGCAACCAACTCGCATTGGGCCAGCGTGGTGGATCAGGGCCTAAACACTCGCTTCTCAGTCAAGTCTCATGTGCCTGTAATTGCACCAGCACCCTTCCCCTTAAAGACAGGAACAGTAATGCTGTTATTACTGCTTGGCGGCTAAAATAGGTAAGGTGGCAGTACTACCCTGGACGAACTCGTTCACAAGGAGCTCTACTGGGCAATTCGGAATTTAACTTCACATGGCTACTTATATTCGATGGCGATTTAAAGCTCTGAGTGGCATTGCAACTGTTATGGACAGGCATGTAGCTCACTATACACACATCAAAAAAAGTTTGCGATCAGTAGCATAAGCTCCTATAATTCTTTAAATTTAACTTTATCAAGAAAAAATCTATGTTGTATGCTTTCATTAAATAGGAATACCCTGTTTGAAATTAAAATATAAAACTATTTTTTATTATTTATTTTAAAAAATTGAGCCATTAATCATAATGTATAATAGTGATAGAAATTTCATAGAAAGAAAAAGACTGTTTAATTAAACTTAAACAACAATTTATTATTAAAAGGTGTGAATTCAATATAAAATAACTCCTCCCCTGGCTCGAATACATGCGAAGATCCTCCTGGGCATGCTGAGGATCAAGTTATCCAGCATTTCCTGGGGTAACCTATCCCATTCTTCAATAGCGGCTTCCCTGAGCTCTGGAACTGTCTGGGGACGTGCCTCAAGGTTCCATACTGCTCGTTTAAGAGCATCCCACGCGTGCTCTATTGGGTTTAAGTCGGGCGAGCCGGCAGGCCAGTCTAATCGTGTGATATCGTATTCTTGAAGAGCAGCATTGACTCGTTGAGCTCGATGTGCCGGCGCATTATCATCGACCAGTACAAATTGGTGCCCATGGTTTACTCGGAATGGTCTGACGATATCATCAATAGCAACTGCTTTGTACATGTCTGCTGTCATGAAGCCCCGATACGGGATCAAAGGCGTTCTAGCTCCAATCATAATGCCACCCCAAAAGGACACCGATTTTCCGCCTTGCTGAACTGTTCCAGTGGCAGTTCTTTGTCTTTCACGGTCGCCTGGTCTTGTCCAGACACGGACACGTCGGTTATCTGGATGAGTGCTGATTCGGGATTCGTCAACGAAGAGACAGTTTTGCCAAATGTTTTCGTCCTCACCTTCTTCATTTTGCCAAAGTCTAGCCCACTGCAATCTTCGTTGTTTCTCAATCTCAATTCCCGGCAACGTGCCGGGAATTGAGCGGAGCTCGCCAAGACCTCCGTGCTCGTAATCCAGCCAGGTGCAAGCAATTGCGAACGGTCTGCGTGCTAACTTCAAGCCCAGAGGCGGCCCTGACTTCTGTTTTTATTTTAGTGGCGTTGATTGTTGGATCACGGGCTGCCAGCAATCTAATATAGCGCTTTTGGCCAGCTGTCAAAACAGTTGGGCGACCGCTGCGGGGTCGGTCAGCTAAATTCCCCATTCCGTGATACCTCTGCAACGTAGCCACGACACAGGATTGGGATATAGCAAGTCTGCGTGCTATTACTCTAGTGGTGTATCCTTCTTCCCTCAAAGTTACTATTCTAGCTCGTAAAACCTCTGATAATCCTCTTGGCATTTTTTCAATCACAACTTTCCGCGAAAAATATCTTGAATCGCTTATAGTTGACTAAATCAGATTTCTGAATGAGCGTAAGCTAGGACTGAAAGCCTTTTTATATGAAAAAACAATTGAACGGGGTCATTGATTTATGTTCTAATTTATTTTTAAATAAAGAATCTAAAAAGAAGAAAAAATCATAATATAATCTACAGTAACAAAAAAGATTTCAGTTTTTCGAAGTGATCGCAAACTTTTTTTGATGTGTGTAAGGCGCACGATTTGTTCGTCCCGTCACTGGATATTATAAAAAAAAACTTTACGATGTACAGAGTGGATTTCATACAGGACATAAATAAAACAAGGTGGTCATTCACAATACCAATTAGATATGAATTGCCTATTACGATTGCCATGTAATTGGCCAAGTGTATCATCTAGTCAACACGATTATAGTCAATCGGACCCTACAGTAGTAATTTTGCTATTATTTAAGATGCACTTTAATTGCAAATGATTTGCAAGGTTAGGTTCAACGGTGTTGTTAGTGAAGTTAACTTGTGGAATAAAACGACAGCGTATGTATTACACAAATTACCGTCTATATCATCGTAACGTAACGTCTTAAATGTAAGCTTGTGTCACTATTTCATGAAATGATAATTAAGTGGAAAAATACTAAGACAAATATATTATGTCTAAATTTTTTTTAAATTTATCTCCATTTTTTTCTTGAAAAATTTTGGAAAATTTTGACCACCATTTGAAATTTTTCGGAATAACCAACACTAGCTGTGCTCAAGCTCAGTTTTTGTTATGAGCAACAAGTGATTAAAATGTAAATTTAATTGGAAACTAAGACAATAATTGTAAAGTACAATGAATAACAATTTCGAAAGAGGTTTGCTTCAACAACAGTCGCTAAATATAACCTACCTACGCACACAATGAGCTATAATACAATTGCTAAAATATACCATTACAGTTCCGCATAACACGAAAAAATATACAAAAATAAGAGGAAAAAATGTTTACGTTTGATTTTTAATTTTGCTTACGATCGTGTGTTGCTTCCGCTTCTCGAACAAAAAGTTTATAAAATGCAAACTGCGTACATGGAATTAAATTATAAATCAAATGTGCGTATTAAGTCGTCAACTTACATGTATCACAAATCGATGTCATCTGGTCTGATTGTGGAGTAAGGTTGCTAACGTTTTAACATAACTTATTGCTTGTCTTACGTAAATGTCTTATCTTGTTTTTGTATCGGATAAAAATGTTACACGCAATATAAGAATTTTGTCTTTGTAATAATTTGTCATAATAAGTAACTTGTGCGTCAGGTTAAAGAGCACTTGAAGGTATCAGTGGCGAATGGGTTGAGGAACAAAAAAAACAGAAGTGGAAGAAAGACGACGAGAACAATGAATGAAACACAAAAAAATATACCTCCTTGCAGTTGTCTCAGGTGTACGTATATATGTATATTTTAGAAAATTATAATATGCTCTCGATTTTTTTGGGGGTCTACCCAGTTAACTTCTCACTTAAGTAGAGCTTCGTCCAGGGAAGTACTGCCACCTTACCTATTTTTGCCGCCATGCAGTAAGTTTTGCGATTTCCTCCCATACCTTGAGTAATCAACGGGGTTGATAGGAAAAGTATAACGGTGGTAGCCTGAGAGTACGGTAGCTTTACAATTGAGAGGTCGTCATTCGATTCTCTGTTAACGGCATGTACTAAGATTTTAATTTCTAAGTTACGTACATGTGTGAACATGCACTTCTAATAAGGTTCATATCATCTAGAAAACGCGTGAAATACTTAACGAGGGTTAAGTGACCAACTTAGACTAGCTTCGAGGACAATAGAGCAGTGCGACGTATAATAGGATGATGATAACGATAACAGTTAAGCCTAAAGATTTAACGGTTAATCCGAAATGTATACGTTAATCGATATCAGACAGAGCCGTCCCAAAGTTGACAACATATTCCATATACTACATATACGATCAAACTTGTGCTTTTGTAATTTTTTGTAAATATAGATTATATTAAGAAATACAGCCTCACATTGAAAATAATCAGTCGCTCACTAACGCCACTATTTTTTAATATCAGTAGAGCTTGTGAAAGAATTCGTCCAGGGAAGTACTGCTACCTTACCTATTGCTGCCGCCAAGCAGTAATGTGAGCATTATTGCTTTTCGGTTTGGAGGGTAAGGGTGCTGGTGAAATTACATTATTAGTCTCAGGGTGACGGGCGTAGTAGCAGTGGCTCTCAGATCTTTGGGATTTAAAGCACTGAGTGGCACTGTAACTGTTACGGACAGGCGTGTCATCACACGACACGTCATGATCAAGCGCACGATTTGTTCGTCCTGTAATTTCACTACATAAGTCGATATGTTCCATGTGCCCGTACTTTCAACGATGATGCAACATGATGCAACGAACAGGCTGTGGGCCTTCACCTTGACAGGGCCGCGGGGCTGCGTGCGCCATAATTTTTCCCCTTGTAATACTGCTCTATTCACCTGACAGCTCAGGTACGCACGGCCGTAAAACAGCAGTACACCATTAACCAGTATTTATCAGATGGATATTGCGATCCCAAGCATTCTCCTGGTTTATAATTCTTTTCTTTCATTAGCGGTACAGTACATTCATGAAAACTTAACTTAATAGAGTAATATTTTAATGAAAAATAGTGATACGCGTAACAATAATACAAAGAATAAAAATAAACTGGCTGTTCTTGAAGGTCGCCTCCACAAAGTCACAAACTCATTTATGGGGCAATGTGTATGCTTCTATAATAATATTCCGGTTGATATTCAAAATTTGCGAGGTTTAAGACTACAGTGGAACAAAAACTGGATGACAAAAATCCATCGACTTCTAAATATCTATCATCGTCATCTAAAATTATGAAAACCTGTGTCGCGGGTGCCATGGACACACACATAGACAACCATAAATTACACCCAAACTCACGAGAGAAATAAATGTATTCAAATTCAAAATAATCTTTATTTCATAGGTAAGCATTATTACATTACACTTGAAATCGTCACAATGGTTAAACTCTACCGCTCGTTCGTAAGGCAGATTCCCCTGAGAAGAATAAGCAAGAAACCTTAGGGTTTGCTCTTTGTAAATAACATTTGTGCACATTCAACATTTACAATATATTTTTTCTTTTATTTGAAACAGAGATCGAGACTACCTCCATGAGCTAAACGGGTTACTACCACGGATTTTTGTCATCCAAGTACGCAGAAGTTGTATAATAACCTTTAGTATAAAGTTTTTGTTTCATTATAGTTTTAAACCTCGTGAAAGGCAAATTTTGTATATCAACCGGAATCTTGTTATAGAAGCGTATACATTGCCCCTTAAATGATTTTTTGACTTTGTGAAGAAGACTATCAAGAAAAGCTAGTTTATTTTTATTCCTCGTATTAATATTATGTCTGTCACTATTTTTCATAAAGAAATTACTATTTCTTTTAACATAAATTACATTTTCATAAATGTACTGTGAGGCTAGTGTAAGAATGTTAATTTCCTTAAACTTATCTCTCAAAGATACTTTGGGGCCCAGATTGTAAATTGCCCTAACTGCACGTTTCTGCAGGACAATGATTCTATTGATATTGGCGGCATTACCCCAAAGCAAATGTAGGCCATACAACGGTTTTCCTGGTATTCCCGGCCCGGGAATCGAACCTGGGACCTCTGCGTTGCAGTCGGCATGATAACCGTTCGGCGACGGAAGCAGTTAAATTATTGTAGTGTAAATGACTACATAGAAGATTAAATCTAGGCTTGGCGGACTAAAGCACATAAGTATAATTGTAAGTCAATGCACATAAGTAAAAAAAGTAAAAAAGTGCTTCATTTGTTAATATACTCCCGGATACATAATTCGAGCCACCTCGCGTTTTTAAAACTAAAAATAGTGTTATCATCGAAGAAAAAGGTTTCCCCCAGTTTTATAAGTCTGAATTTCCAAAAAGGACTTATGCAAAAGACTTAATATTCGAGTTTCAAAATTGCGTAGGATAGTTCTTGATCAATCGAACATTGTTTAAGCTTAGGGCATTTAATACTGATGCGAGGTGTACATAATTATATAATTTTTTTTGTGTGTTGTTTTTAGTGTTGGAAGTTAAATAACCTCTAGAATAAAGTTAGAAATTTATAAAGTAACAAATGAATTTGACTTATGTATTTAGCCGGTAGATATATTAATTTAAATTAATGATGCTGGATTTTGACTTATGTGTATTAGTCTGCCGAGCCTAGAAATTTTGCATGCTTTTGTATAATGGCTGAGTAGATGAACTCAAATGTAATAACTGTAAATCCTGTAATAACCTATTCAATGCAAATAAACCTTATTTCATTTCATCGTGGTGACCTGTTTGGCTCTTGCAGGTTGTCTTTACCTGTCATATTTTAAATAAAATATTGTAAATAATAAATGTATAAAAATATTTATTTACAAAGAGCAACCCCTAAAGTTTCATCACCCCTACAGTTTATCATCCTTTAAATTTTGCGATGGGTTTTCCATTCTCTTCCCTTTTTAATATTGAGTTAAAATTTCCAGAAATTGTACAAAATTTATCAGAAAACATGTTTGAAGCTCATGTTAAAAATGTACTAATTAGAAAAGCTTATTATAAAATCAATCATTACATATGTAGATGATATGAACGCATGGTGTACTTCCAGCTATTGAATGTTTGTGATGATACAAAAAAAAACATTATTCTCTGGTGAAATTGACCTGCTAAGGGCTAGTGGTTTTTTATTTAATGTGACGATTTCAAGTGTAATTTGTTTATTTACGAAATAAAGATACTTGATTTGGTTTGATTTGAAACAAATGAGTATCGACCTCCTTGTGACTTTCCATCAGGTGACATGGAGGTGAAATGAGCACTTTATTTTTAATAAAATAAACAAAAAATGATAATGTTAAAATTAATTTATTAAAATCTATCTACATGGAGACCTTAGACCTTATTTTAAACGCACTGTCTACGTAATAGTAATAAAATTTTATAATGTGTAATTAAAATCTACAATCACATTTTTATTCAAAGGCCATTGCGACCGTAAACAAAATCACATAAAGTAAAATATTACTTAAATTGTTATTAATAAGATCTTTTAGATTTTTGTATAAAATTTAATAGATTTTTAAAAAAATATTAATTTATAATCTTAAATTAACGTGAATTACTCTTTGGTAGTTATTATTATAGAAACAGTCGCTGTTATTGTTAATTATAATGAAATGATTATTCATTGTTTGCTGAGTTAATGATATTTTTATAAAAAGATTTAGGGCTTGCTATAAACGCTTTACAGTCGAAGACTGAACAGTAGCATTTGGTGGCTGATCCGCCATTTTCGCAACAAATATTTCTTCGGGTGTAGCTTTACAAAGTTTGTATGTGAATAAACCCATATTTATACACGCACATGAAACCAAAAACTCTCGTAACTCAAAGTTGGGGAATTGAGAAAACACGATTTGACATTTATGAGAGCATACTGAAAGAAACCAGTATATATATACTATATCCTCATTTATAATGGGTAATTAAATATTATGTATAAATGTAAATAATCACATTGCTCGCAGTAAGATCCATTCAGCATTTTTTTTTTAAATTTTCAAATCGTTTTTTCTCCATTTCATAATTTTGAGTTACGACACTATTTGGTATCATGTGCGGTCATATGTTATAAAATAGGGTACGGTCTCGAAAATAAAACCCTAAATTATGTGGTAAAACAAAAAGATTGGGAAAGAGGGGGACCTGTGATATAAGCGACGAATGAAACAATATAAAAACAGTAATGGGGACAGAAAGGATGAAGACTCAGTATTGCTGATTCGTCAGTCGTCACCTATAACTATTCATCATGCATGAGGCCGGCACATATAATTGATTACACCAATGACCTGGTCTCGAGGAAATTTCCTGTACTATGAGTATCAGAATAATGGAATTCACGCTGGGGCACTTCTCAGAACACCCAAACTTAACCCAATTTAGAATATTTAATTGCCCAAATTGGCCCTACCGGGAATCAAACCCGGGACCTCTGCATCCAACGCCCGCAATGTAAATGGTTAGGCCATCGAGTCGTCATATGAAGTTAACTTCTAGCTTTTTTTTCTCTAATACCTCTGACTTTGATCGAGGGAGTCTTTTTAAAACTATTTTCTCCGTCATACAATTTCTCATTTATCCCTCTCTCTGATAATATGCGGAATAAAAGTTATTCCGCATATTTGTTCTTTCTTTCATTCGTCTCCTAACTCCGAGGTTAGTACCTCAGGAGAACAACCCTGAATCGGAACCCAATTACATAACATATCGAGTTCTTAGCGAGTCGAAGCATCGCGACGCGTCGTGTTTATCGCCTATAGTATATTCATTTCTATTTTCCCATTATTAAGGTACAAATTTGTGTTATACAAATATGGAAACGGGCGTCGACGCGCGTCGTCAACCGTTGTAGTTGAAAAACAGGACGCGACGCGACGCTTCTACTCTGCGCCAGTGTGAGCTGAGCCTTAGGTTTTCGCAATAGTTACATATAAGAAATGAAACTGTTTTTTTGTAAAGGGACCTAAACGTTTTGTTTGAAAAAAAAAAACCGCGATTTATAAAAGTTTACTTCCCAAATTGGTCCTATGGGAATCGAACCCAGGACGTCGTCAACTATAGCTCACAGTGTAAATCGCTGGGCCACCGAGCTCGTCGAATATAAGTAAACTATAAAGAAATACTGTTTGTGTTAAAAATTATGACCATTAACCGGCTGACACTAAATATATTGTAAATTAATGAGACAACAGATTATTATTATAATGTTAAAACAATAATTATAATTAGCAGTTTTCAATTTGTATTAAAATACATTTTTGGGTGTGTAAATGTTAAAAACAAATTGATTCTATATATATTAATACCAATTAACCGGGTTAAGTATTTTAACGTAATATTAACTGTATGTTCTTATGGTATTATGTATTTATTATACGTTATTATTTAGAAAACATACTACTTTGGTTGTATTTTGAAATACTGCTTTTGCTGCTATATTTATATAGGTACCTTAAAACTTCTCTGAACTGATTTAAGTTGCACTTGTGATTATAAATATGTGTTAAAAACGAAAAAATATCTAACAAACATCAATCACAATAGTCTCTTAAGTTTTGAATCTCCAAAAATCTTGCCTGTCCACATTGGACAGATATGAAAATTTTTGTAATTTTCCCTGTAGGTATCGGAACTTTGATTTCTATTCAAATTCAAATATGCTTTTCAAACTTTTTTAATGACGTGAATTAAATAAAATACTTACTTTTTCAAATCCCAAATTCGGAATTCACTACACTAACACAGTTTTTTTCATTGGACACTTTATTTAATACAAACAATTTTTTAAAGGTTTTTGAATTCGATATTTTTTATAAATATTTTTTTTTGTTTATCGAGACGCGTGAGTTCTCCTAAGACTGTTGTCCGCGCGCAGGACGCCCAAGTTTTAATGTACACGAGGAAATCTGTCTGCGCGTGGCGACCTTTTCTCTGACGTAGATTAAAACTGATTGATACCTTAATGATGTAATGATCTTATTTCAAGATGCGTCAGAGTGGAACAATTTGTGTATTTTTTTAAGGAATTCCCGCGGTTTTCAAGCACGTAGGCAGTGAAAGGGTTCATTATAAAAGACTGAATTGAAAGACCTTCACACAAACAAGTGATCTTAATGTCCTGGAATAAAACTCGTTTATAAGTGTTGCCTACATGTTCCATGCGTGAATATTCTTAATCGCAAATTACGTATGAAGATAATTCCGTGCACATTTTTTACAAGACAGTGTAAAGAAATTAACATTCAGGGCGCATTTATTCGACACGAATTTCATCGCGCGGCCGCCGCATGGTCGCCGAGCGGAGTCTGCGTTGCCGACGCGCAGGGACCGCGTACGTCTAACTGTCATGGCAAAATACGCTCTATTTGTTTAGCTTTTACGTTTTAATTTAAATGAACGTCCCGGCCATGCGGGCGAGACTGGCTTGAATTCGGTCTACGCGGCGACGGTAACTGGGCGCTTAGGGCTCTACCTGGTACACTCAGACCAGAATTAATTATCAATACTTTGGTTGTTTTTTGGGTGAGACTTTTAACGAACTTTGGCTTCGACTAAGCAAAGATGGCGAGCTAAGCAAGGTTTTCGTATTTATAAAACGAACTTTGCCTTAGTTTAACTAAGAAATAATTTCTTGTTTAAAATTAGGCTACGTTCTAAATATAAATATTAGATATTACACAATATCACATACGTTGCTCTGGTCCCAAAGTAAGTAGCTAAAGCAATCGTGTTGTGGAAATTGGAAACGACGATGGGACCACAACACCCAGATCCGAGACAGTGTAGAAGAGTTAGTTTTCTACACTGACACGGCCGGGGATCGAGTCCGGGACCTCAGAGAGGGCGACACCATGAAAACGGTGTTCAAGCCGTTCGACCACGGAAGCAGTAAAAGTTAATTTTGTAAATACGAAAAACTTGCTTAGCTCCCCAGTTTGGATAAGTCGAGGTCAAAGATCTCATCCTTCATCATTCTATTAGGCATTGAACCCGGGTCCTCGTACGTAGTGCTTTGAATGTTTAAACGTAAATTCATTTAATTGTTGGACATGCTTCATACAAGTTTAATGTAAACTGTTGTATCTTAAAAGATGTATTCAATGTAGGATCATAAATATCTATCATCTTAATAAGTAAAACACGCAAAATGTTTCAAAAGTACATAGAAAAAACATACACAAGTACATGATGAGGAGGTCCCGGTAGAAGCAATTTGGGTAACGAACTTTCCTAACTTGGTTCTGGTCTGAGTGTTCTGGTTAATACCCCGAAGTGAATGTCGTTGCTTTGGTATTAATGGTACATCGAATTCCGTAGTTTGACATCAGCAGGCCTAAAAAGGCGGTAATGGCAGGGTCATAATCTGATTCATTGACAATTCATATTATGAATTTCTTACAATTCATATAACGCAAATCATCCATTTGACAGTGTTCTATGGAGGTCTCCATTTATATATATATATATATATATATATATATATATATATATATATATATATATATATATATATATAAATTCAAAAGCTATTGTGGCAAAAGAAATTGGAAATATTTATTACCTACATTAATGAACAAAATGAGTGAGGAATTTATATGTAATTATCAAAACAACAAACACTATAAATCATATATTAAGAAACATTTTATGACAATTAGAGATATAAACTTTATTTTGTAAATTGCTTAATTGTTTTTTTTTGCCATTTATATATACATATAAGTGAGCATGTTTTTTGTACCTGGCTAGAAGCAATTAAATTAGTTTTTAAAGATTTTTGCTCTATTGTATTATCTTTACAGAAATAGACTGAACTCCTTCGCCGCGGATAAAGCCGGAAGGGCTTTTGTGAGCGAAGCTTGTAATTAGTAAATAAGTACTTTTCCTGTATTTTGGTCAATAAATTAAAAAACAGACCATCCCTGGTAAAAGCGATTAAGTGCTATTTTTGCCTAGTGCACTAGAAGGAATATGTTTTCAGAATGTATCTCTGGTTCTTAATGTAGTCTAAGCGACTTTAGTACGACATACCATTAGATTTGTCTCGATCGCCTGAGTATTATAGGATACATTTTATGTAAAAAATCAATGTCATCAAAAAAATCAATTTCCGGACTATTACAATAATAAATATTTTATGTAAAAAAACTTAATATGGCGGGCGACATTTTATCGAACATAATTTATCCTCATTGAACTGTGTAAACGTCTTAGCTAGATGATTTTAGAAAAGATGACTTTATAACCACTTAAACATATTAAATTCTGAACGGACAACAATTTTAATCTCAATCCACATCCTCGTTATATGTTGCGCCTTGGTCGTAATTGCGTCTATATGGTAAATGTGCGCGTCAATTTCTTTACCTATTAAAGCTGATTTATAAACAAAAAATAAATAAAAATATTATTATTATAAGACCATACAAAAAAAGAAATGACTGCGCAATAAAAAGATGAACATACAAAAATACGCTTTAGAATACTGTTTAACCAATGTGAAATGTTTCCTTGTTCGAATGGTATTTAAATTGACAATATAAACCTAACATTAAAATTTTTATGCCGAAACTTACCGCAGACGAAGGAACTTGTTTAAACAAGTTATGGTTAACTATCAAAACAAATTTAATGTAAGTTTTGTTATGCCTATGCCTAAACTGTAAAAAATATATTATTTAAACAACCTTTTAGGTTAGTCGTAGTTGAATAAACCTCGATATCAAAAGTGGAAATTTTTCAACAGTTTGGTAATCCCCATACTCACGTGAAAAAAAAAAACCAATTATTATATGCCGTAGCATTTCTTAATTGCCTTTATGAGGTTGTATCTATACATCACTCTAAAACATAGTTTCCCAAAGTGGTACTCACTGCACTCACTCCACTGAGGAGTGGGCGCTGAAGAGTCTCTAGGTGAGGAGGGACCTCGGAAGCAATTGGGGAGCGTTGATGCTGTACAGAGGGTGCTACCGCATTTGAAAAAAAAAACCCAAATTATCTTATATATCGACTGTAAGCTGGCAACCGGTACTATCTCAATTTTGACATCTATACACGATGAAGAAAACAATTTTTTCATTTTCAATTTAGTTTAAATATTTTTATTATACACACACTACGTATTTTTATTTAATAAATCAGATGCTATATAAATGACGCAAACAATTTTTTTCTTCACCTGTAAAGTTGTTAAAATTGAGATAGTACAGATTGCCAGTTCACAGTCGATGTACTACATAACATATACCTACATATCATTTTTTTTGTGTTACGTTAATATAAAATATACGAATTTTTTATTATTTTTGGTGGTGGGAGTTGAAATTTTTCCTTGCCTAAATGGACGATGAGTCAAAAAGTTTGGGAACCTATGCTCTAAAATTAGAGTAAATGTGGTTTTACTAAGTTTATCTCTGCACCTAATGGGGTTTATTGTAATCGCAATGGCTTTACTATTTTATTATTATACAGTAATAATAATGTGCCAGACAACTATAACAATTACCTGATCTCAAAGTAGGGAATTCCCTGTACCGTGAGTACCAGGGCAACGGAATTCTATCTAGAACATTCAGGTCAGAAACAATTTAGGAAGTTCATTTTCTAAATTGACCCTACCGGGAACAGTACTCCATATCTTTTATTCCAGTGCCCACAGTGCAAATCGTTGGACCACCGAGGTCACTGAGAAACATGGATTAAGACGACGACTTCAATCTATACACAAGAACATTAACAGCAACTACACGTTCCAAACAAAACACTATCATAGTGATATTATTTTGTTTTAGTGTTGAATTTTGTCAAAGAGTATCAGTGTACCGTGAATAGACGTGACAGTTTATACCTATTGGGAATGAGCTAGGCAGGCAGATAATATTGAGTGTTTACCAATGATATTTATCCATAGTTGGTGAATTAACGTAAAGCCTCTGGCAAAGTCACTACTAATTGCACAATACATTTCATTTTGCTTTGACCCAGGGGTCTTCCGCTTACTATTTATAATTATTATATTACTAAAAACAAAAACAAATTGAGTTACGTACGTAGAGTGAGAGTTATGTACTTTTCCTTGCGGAAAGGTAAAGATTTTTAGACCACGCAGCCTATTCTTTTTTATATTTTTTAAATTTATAAATGGTACATAGGAAATGAAACTATTTTTCCGGATTTAAATCGACCATGGGACCTGTAAAGGGCCCGTAACGTCGGTTTGTTTGAAAAAACAAATATACGCGATTTAAATCCGGAAAAATAGTTTCATTTCCTTTGTGTAACAATCGCGGAAACCTAAGAACTCGTTATATGTGGTAGCCATGGTGACTATTTTATTCATATTAACCCTACTCTGTTGTTGTATAGTCAGAAAACGGTTGCTTATTAATCTATGATATTGAGGTGTTGTATCTTCACCGCACATTAGTGAAATACGTTGTGTGTATGGAACGCTGCGTCTAGTACGCTAGTACATAGATGTCGTTGGATTAAATACTATTATCATGAAAGTAAATAATAAAAGCTTTATTTACTGCTATGTCTACGGTACTTACTTACTAAAACCGTGCAATGATGATTACTTTTTACCTCAAAAGTTTGTTTGTCCGCTTTCGATGTGTTCGGTGCGGTCTCCTGGACGATAATTGAATCGCAGAAGTCCTCGTCAAAACGAATCATATGAGCCCAAACACAAGGCAACTGCTGTACACTGCTGAGGAGTTCCTCTCATCTGTCTGCCAGTTTATCACCAGATCAGCTCTAGGTCACCATAATACCCATGTTATTTATTGGTATTACATCTACGAATCAAGTTATATTGAAATTGGGTAACAGAAAGTGGATGAAATGTAAGAAACCGGAACCATCCCCTAATTTACCATTCTTAGAGGTGGAATATTTGCTTCAAATTTAAATGGGACCACTACTGTAGTGAAATAAGTGCAGATTTTACTTACAACAATCTCGCGTAATAATACCAAGTACCCTATAAATGTATGTCCCGTTTTAATGAGTTAGTCCAAATTTATCCAGTGTTTATAAGTTTTTATCGGTATTTTTAGCCTGGTAAAACATAATTAGGTCACGATGTAATGAATTACTGTGTATGTAATGCTTTGTGAAACATTTTCTGTTAATAAAAAATTTGAAAATTGACAAAAAAATTGTTCACAAATTTGAACCGGAGTAATCGCGTACACTTGAAATAAAATATTTTTTAAAGTCGGTTAAAATAATACTAAATGTATAAAACTACATACCCTAAAATTAAAATTTACTAACTTCAAATTAAAAGACTTAAATATGATCATTTTGAAAATCTAGTCATTTAAAAGGCGCTGGCTCCGCGCTTGCTCATGTCGCTGGTATTCAAACAGGATCCTGTAAAGAGAGACCATTTTACCATTTGGTTTTAATAGGTATTGCCATCAAATTGAATTGAAATTGAAAATATTCCAAACAGAATTTTCCTATGTGTGCAACATCAAGGAAAATTCTGATGCATACACAACATAATCATCAGAGGAGAATTTGGGAACTGGAGGGCCAGATTAAATAGAGAGATAGAAGAACTAATGTCTGAGTCGAAAATAATCGGGAAAATCTTCCCGACTTCGCTTGCTAGGACATGTGGAAAGAAGGGGGAGGATCGAGCTGCCAAAAGAGCGTACTTGGGGCTACGGGTCGTCGTCCAGTGGTCCGTCCAAGATATCGATGGAAGGATGGAGTCGCCAAAGACCTAAAGGAGCCGAATGTATCTGAATGATCGGAATTGGCACGAGACCGACAGAAATGGCGTACTTTGGTGTTGGAGGCCAACATCCACTTCGGGTTGCTGAGCCAGCGAGGTAAGTCAGTAATCATTTATTCATAATACTCAATATAGGCCAATTGAGTGTCCAGAAAATCAGTATCGAATGTATAATCAAATAAATAACTATTCATTTAATTGTATTAAAATTAAATGAAAGGAAGACGTGCTCGGACCGCCGGTCACATTGTAAATATGCAGGAGCTCGTTAATGGTTCGCCTCGCCTTCGAGAATCACCGCCGAGGCGAGGTCCGTGTCGTAGCGTGTAGTGCTCATTGTTACCTTTTTATATTAGAACAGGTACTAAGTGAATACGTGCTTATATCACCGTCAGTATCCCGAGTGACACAGACTAAGGCTGCGCGCATTTGTCAGTATAAACAAGCTCCACGACCCGTGTTCTGCATCTCTGCAGTCGGAAAGCACGTTCCCACTCTGCCGCATTTGCCCAAAATTCTATCCCATAATGTAGCACCGATTGTATGGAAGAAAAATAGCACGTACTCCTTATGTTTCCATACAAGTTATTTATTACACGTTACAATATTGTATGTATTTATAATACTTATGTAAATATCGGTAATTTTGAATTTATCTATCTTATCTGTCTCTCTAGTAGCAGTTGAGCTCCCTGTAAAGAGTTCGTCCAGGGAACTAGTGCCACCTTACCTATTTCTGCCGCCAAGCAGTAATATGAACGGAACTGCGTTCCGGTTTTGAACGGTAAGGATGTTGGTGAAATTACGGACACATGAGACTTCCTTATGTCTCAGTGGCAGTGTCCTTCAGATCTTCGCGATTTAATTTTATATTTTAAGTATACCACCAGGTGTACGACTTCTTCATCTTGTCACTTGGTATCATAAAAAAAATTGTTTGTGATGTCTTATGACTTTTGCTCGAGTCTTGGTATGGCTGGAAAAATAAGTCCAAATTAGCTTACCTTTATAGCAATTAATATTTTTTTTAAGTCAATGAATTGCAGTTGTGGGTTTGAATTTGGTGTAACGTAATTTCACTCATACATGTACCACATGACACTGCTTAACAACCCGCAACTTGGACTGAATTTCAATTCGGCAACTACCTTCCCATTTTGTCGAAATCGTGTTCTGTCGGCGACATAGCTCTGTCGGTTTCGCTAATAAAGTTTGCACATTGTTTTTCTTGCAGTACCTATCTAATGGTGTATAAATTATATAAATCCGACACGTGGTTAAGAGCCTTATGCTGTAACAAATCTTGCTCTACGTTTAATATTTTCGTATAAAAATAGTTACAATTATAGTGTTGAATTCGGCATGTTTTCCTCACTCTGAGTCCTGAATTTTTGACGCTGTACAACACCTGAACATCACAAATTCTCTCTAGTCCTTTTTTTAAAACAATTTGACGGCTCAGGACCCAGGCAACAAACAAGAAAAAACCTAAAACATTTTTGGTATGCACCATTAATAAATATAGACAGATAGAACACTATTTATAATAGGTGTATTAAAGTCATAAAAACGTCTTGGGGAGTCACCACACTTATCGATAGGGAATCACATTAAGACGGTTAAAAAAGCTTCATATAACATGAGCGAAAAAGACGTTTAGTGTTTCTCATCGGCTCTAATGACACAGCTTGATGCAGGTCGGTAACAAATCTGCCATTCAACCGCTGACGGCTAAGTCCGACAGTGCGAAAGCCACGTTTCATATCCCCCGTTCGAGACGATGAACAGCTGCTTCGATGTCCATATGACAACGAATCGACTTAAAGGCGACAAGTGTGGCACATAATGCAACATGATCGGCACAAGCCGATTCCACGTCGATAACTGTGGTGACTCCCTTCTTCAGGTTTTTGTAATTCTAATAATGGTGGGTTTTCACGTACATTTGCGCTGAGATTTGCATAGCCTACAGTAAGTTCAACTAATTTATGGCAGCCAAAATTATATAGCGTTATATAGTTATATAGCAATTTTGACTGCCATAATTGTTCACTAAAATACTGTACTGACGTAGTTTCAATGTGTTTTTTAAGGATGTTTTTCGAAAGTTTTTTTTTGTTTGAATGACGGTAATAAAGTCATTCAACAATTTATATCAGAATTTGTGCTGAACCCACCATTTGTATAGCACTTAGTACAGATAGTGGATACTTAAGTGAGGGCACCTATCCTACGCAGAAGACCAAAAAATAAACAAAAAGCATTAATCCATACAGAAATAACATAGCGTCCTTGAATTTTTTGCTTTGACGTCAACGCCAAAGTTCTACGAAGACGTATTTATATTTAAAACATTTTTGTATGAACATCAATAATATAATTACGACTTAATGAGCAGAGATACGTTAAATGGCGTGTCATTGAGATAGCTTAGGATAGAATCCAGTTGAGTTCTTTTATTTTAGTTTACTTATTATATTGCCTTTGAATAGCATGTTACCGTCTCGACTGCGTCATCTGTGGCCGCGTAGAGGTCTTGCCTCGTACAGGTATTAGGGCCCAAGGGGCACAACAACATACTTGCTGTTGTGTTGTGCTGCTTGGACTGTGTTTGGGCACCGCATTGACATTGGGTTAGACCATCGAGTATATAACCAGAAATAGAGATGAAATAAGGGCCATACATTTCTGGTAACTCGTCAGTGATACATCACTTATAAATATCAACTCTCGTTTGTACTGAAATATAGACAGCGCCAACAACTGATCTGTGTGTATGTCTCCGTATGTTCCAAAAATATTCTGTATTTATTGTAATAAAGATAATGTCTCTAACAATGGCATATTGTTCCAATCGGTGGTGTGGGAAAAAACAGCAAAACATCTAATTACAAAACAAACGGAATCAAATTTCATCGGTAATTAAATATTAAATATGTAATTTTGAAATTTTCGTCCATTATAGCAAAGCTCAAGTTAACTGGTCGATTTGAAGTGAAACAATTGACGACACCCGTCAATTGTTCCGAATTCGGGCTGGCCAATCGGAGCGCAGTTGTCACAGTAATGATATGGCAGAATAGTTTTCAATTAATTAGGATTGTCACTCGAAAATTTATTTTGATTTCATTTGCTGATAATTCATTATATTGAAAGTTACAGTTTGTAATGGAAATAAAACAAACAATGAATAGTTCCAGCTTTATTTTTCAAATTACTACATCTATCTAACATTACCTGGAATGTTTAAATAACACAAAATATCTACCTATTTACTCACAATTACTTCTTACGTAAGCTGTAATATAGGTTGGCCATTGATCTACCCAAAAGGTCAACGGATTGGCTAACATTTCCGTGCAGTTTTTGCCATTCCCTAACTTTAAACAAAAAAAAACTATTTTTTTCTTTTAAAATTTGTCTGTTGTCATTTTCCAAACGATATTTCAGAGCGTATTTAAAAAATAGGCGGGAAAGTTTTAAGTTTATAATTCATAAAAAACGCCCAGAACTGTCGAGTTGCAGAGGTGTTTTATCATAATGCCAAACCACAAACATCTTTACAAAGCCGCCGAAAAGTATTACAGTTAGGTTGAGATGTATTATTTATCTATCGTATTCGCCCGACATAGCCCCGACAAATATTCACTCGTATTTACAAAATTATTTTAAAGGACTCTCATAACGAAGAGACCATACGACACTAAAAACTGTATGATAAAATTTTTTGTGAAAGGGGAATTCTATAGTTATCCGAAACTATTGTGGATCAACATAGTCAATAAATAATTTATTAAGATTGATGTTTCTTTTTTAAATGTTTTTCATTAATTTGATACCACGCGGACTTTATGGTCAACCCAAAATATTCGTTATTTTTATACAGCAACTATGCATATAATAATCTACATTTGGACAAGTCTTTCAATAAGTAGCAAGTAAACAGATATAAATAGCAACAACAGTACCTATACAATAATAAAATTTATGCCTTCAACAGCTTTGTGGTCTGCGGGAACTGGTTTAGAATTCTAAGTACGTTATAAAGTTCTGTAAACAAGTCGAGTGGAATCTGTAACGTCTTGTTTCTTTATGTTATTTATTTATGTATGTATTGAATAACTTCTCGGTTTTTTTACTAATACACATTTTACGAGTAAGAATGATGGTAGTTCGTAAATGGAATTCTGAATTTGTTTTCTCAAAATTTTTTTTACCACCAAATTTAATATCGTTAGAAAGTCAAATACTCTGTTGATCGTATTACTAATTTTATAAACAATATTTATACTTACATTTGGACCCATGTATTTAGTAGACGAGTTGCATTAACACTTAGCTTTGTTTGTAGTTTGATTATATGTACAGTATTTTTAGTACAATTAAGTAAGAAAATTTTGAAGATATTTTTATAAAGTCATTGTGAAATACAGTAGAAGTATATGTTATCATTAAGTTCTTGGGGTTTCGCGATTATTATACACAGGAAAGGAAACTATTTTTTATATGTTGTCGGTCGTCACGACTATGGTACCTATGTATAGACAGCCGTGTTGTAAAGCAGTTTCATTTTAAACATGTGTTATTATTATTAATTATGCAGGATAACATTAATATTTTTGAGTCAAAAGCTCAAGGCTGATTACGACAAACCACAAATCTGCCAAAATTGCCATACTCGGGTAGGTCAATGTAAAATGTGACTTTAACGCCATAAACATGAAGCTTCATTTAAGTAGGTAATTATTTAACAGAAAAATGTCGTAATTTTCTTATCGGAAACAATAGTAAATGCATAACATGTTCGAAAATATATTTACATCGCAAATCGTGTCCTTGCTTCAAATTCAATACGATTTATTCAACCAATTAAAGTCAAAATGACTGGGATGTAATCGCACTTGTTCGTCAAAGTTCCACTATCTTTGGTACCTTTTAGTAGGGAAGTTCCAGTCTTCTTTAATAAGATCGGCAGCTTTTTCCGCAATCATCATAGTGGGTGCATTCGTGTGAGCTGCCGGGACGTGGGGCATTATACTCGCATCCACTACTCTTAAGCCTGTTACACCATGTACCTTTAACCTTGGGTCTACGACAGATTCTGGATCGGTACTTGGCCCCATTTTATTCGTACAACAATGGTGATAAATTGTGTTAGTTAATGTTTTCATTGCACAATACCAATACTGGTCTGAGTTGAATTTATGATGAGCACAGTTTGGCAATGGTATGTCGTGAAGCTTACTACCAAATTTCTGGAATGCTTTCGTCTTAGACAATTGTATGATTTTTCTTATTCCGTGTAATATAACTTTCTGGTCATGACCTCGGTCAGAGAAGTAGTTCGCGTATATTAAAGGTTTTTGGTATGGATTTTTGTCTTTTAATAGTATCCGTCCTTTAGATTCAGGTAAGAGAAGCATGGGGAAAACCATCCAAGTATCACGGTTTTCAATTGGTCCATATACTTTATCGTATACATAGTCACTTATGGCAAAAGCGTTCTTGTAAGTTGGTTGTGATACTAGTGATCCTCCAACGAAAAGCAGTTCCAAGTCAGGATAACCGTCTGGATTGTTTGGATGTTTTGTATCAATAAATGCTAAAGCTTCTGTACCACTCGGTGCCGATAAAGGGCCCGTATGATAGCTAAAATACTCTATAATATTATCTGCTGTTGCAACACGTTCAGACCTGATTGAGTCAGTCGTGTTAATTACAAAAGTAAGCCCTCCTAGAGCCCAGTGATCTTGTAAATTGTAACCAACTGGAAGATCTACAATAGTTGTTATGTTTTTCTCTGTAAGATGTTGTTTAGGTCCGACCCCACTGATCATCAAAATTTGTGGAGAATTGATTGCGCCAGCTGATAAAATAACTTCTTTTGTGGCTAAAACTTTGTATGTTTTTCTATATTTGTCGTATTCCACACCATAGGCACGTTTACTCCATGGATCAATGAGTATTCGTTTGACATGTGCCATTTTAACGATATGTAGGTTTTTGCGATGTTTAATAGGATGCAGAAAAGCTTTACTGGCACTCATACGTGTGCCGTTGTTCATTGTGAATTGAATTATGGAGTAGCCTATTTGTTTTTCGCCATTATAGTCTATTATTTTTCCACCTGTCTCAACACCAGCTTTTAAGAATGCTTCGGAAAGAGGAGTCCTCCAACTGGGATATTGGATTGTCATTTCACCTTCAGTTGAATGAAACTTTTTATCACGAGCGAGTTCCGGTATTTTCATGTTTTCTAATCTTTTAAAGTAATTTAAAACGGACTGGTAATCCCAACCTGTAACAAAAAACGATAATTAAATCATGTGATGAGTTTTTGTCCTTTTTTTATAGTTTTTGCATATCTTAACGTAAATAGTTTTTATATTGAAATTTACTTCTTGCCACCTATTTTCGTTCTACCTCATCGTTATCGCTATTTAAAAATAAAAATTAACTTTTTGCACTTTTAACCGTGAAAATAATGACGTCGTTCTAACTTAACAATCTTCAGGTGACAAAACATGACAATGGTTTTCTAATTACCTGGGTTCCCAGCTGCAGCCCATCTATCATAGTCTTTTTTATTTCCTCTGGTGTGCATCATGGAATGAAGAACTGATGATCCCCCGACAACTTTCCCTCGAGGCCAAGCGCAACGTCCAGCCCGCATACCCATGCAGCCTGCTTTCTGGAAACAACCATGAGAAATATTATTATGAGATATTGAAAGGAATTATTTTCTGGAAATAAATGTTTCGTGTAAACAAACTAATAATTTCAATAATGTTTTTCTTATTTCCGTTTAGTTACTTTCAATTTAAGATTTATTTTTGGAATGGGACCAAAACAGAGTGACAGGTTTTTTGTTACATTGAGGTTTATCAGAGTTCACTGTCGTATTTAAATTAAGAATATTGAATAGCATGTAAAAACTTGTTACATTTTTTTTGTTAAGCCAAGCAAAAAGTATATATGCATTGTATATATATTTATACTATATAGGAGTTAATGCAAATTTCACATTTGAAATGAAAACAATTCAGAACACACTGTGTCTTAATTTACAATTAATTTTGTTTAGAATTAGGAAAACTAAACAAAGAAGCAGTGATCATAAACTTGTTCTTTAGACAAAAATGACAAATAATGTCATGATTAATGTTTATTATTTTATGAAAATTTTCCGTTCAATTTATAAACTTTTGTTTCTTTAAGTTTTTTTATAGGGCAACTTTTTGAAATAGATTAAGTATGTAAATATAGAAAGTTTTCATTTAATGTTTAGCGAGTAAAAGAAACGTAATAAGTACATAAATTTAGTGTATATTTTTGGGATGGACAATCCCAATTCACATTATTTATTAAATTAATTTGGTCACAAAATAATATATAGAAATGGCGTCTGATAAAATTTCCTTCTGTCTAATTGCTTATTAATTATAACATTATTTTCCCTAAATTCCCATCGTATGCGTGAATAATTAAGCTACATATTTAACTTGACGGTAATAAAGCCGGTACTATACCCTTATCAAGGACGTGGAATTTTTATTGGAAGGAAGTGGATAACAATGTTACTCACTTAACATTTATAAAAAGATTGTCTTCCTGATTCGTTTTGGGGGAACATTGTTTTATTTTTTCGCATTTGGTATATTACGTTTGGGCGCTTGATGAAATAGCCATTTAATTTTTAAATCAAATAGTTACAACCTGTTTTCAAAGTGCCTGCATCTATTTATAATCAAAAATTGCTACAATTTCGTTTCAGAAATACAATGTACAGTCCTTTATTCTACCTAAGTCAGATTTATAAATTTTGTGATATTTTTATAAAACCTCAATGATCACATTTTAGTGATATCTGACCACGATGTCAGCTTACTTGACGAAGTTACAGGCAAATTAGACTTGTCAACTTATGTCTCAGGGTGACGGGCGCAGTGGCAGTGCCCTCCAGATCTTTGCGATTTAAAGCTGCAATGGACAGGCGTGTCGCTTACCACCAGGAGCACGACTTGTTTGTCCCGTCACATGGTATCAAAAAAACCTTACAATATTCCACAATTCGATGTAGACTAGACATAATGGTTATTTGTTATGCAAGGCTGCAAAGTTGTTGTTTGACGTGAGTGCTTGTATTGAAACTTGAGCAAGCGAAGGATTCAAAAATAGAATCCTGAGCGTAGCGAGGGTTTTAAGCCAGGAGACGCAAAACAACTTTGCCGCCGAGCGAAACGCACAACTTTTCACCTCACTATCGAAAAGGAAACGCGAGGAAAATGGTAGATGAAAGAAAAACAATTGAACTATAACAAATCAGTTTTAATAAACAAAATTAGTTATCATTGTCAATTTAACGTCAACAATAATAAGAATAAAATATACCAACGGATTTATATTACATAAATAATATACGACAAAACGCGTAGTTGAACGTGTCATTATGTCTTTCTTTCGATCCATCGTAAAGTTCGAATTCCATAATTCAGATTTCTAATGAGAAAGAACGCCTTTCCGAGCTAGTGAGGTGAAAAAATAATTTGTATGTATAATATGAAATGTTTCTTGTGCACAAGAAATCCGTGAAATTCAACTTCTACATTTCTCCCTTTATCGCTTGCTATGACAGTGATGAAAAGATACACCAACATTTTATGTTTGATATTTTCATAGGTGTATATTCTTTAATGTATTGCAAAATTATTCGCACCGTCTTTTAGCAACAACTTAAAAATAGCACACACTTCCATAATCAAAGTAGCATAATTATATACATATGGGATCGAAACGAAGCTACAGTCCCAGTTCACTATTGGATCTAAATTAATTGGTTTAAATTTGACGGCATAGAGATTTGTATCGGGTTGAATAGCATGTTATGGACTTGTTGTTATCGAGTTGTTAAGTCAGCAAAAAGTATATATACGCAAATGTTCTTAATATATTTTGCAGCATTAATTGCATGGTTCATATTTCCGAAGCAACCTTTTTTGTTAAATTTATGTTTACGGACTCAGGCTGACACTAAAGATACATTATTTTTAATCTTCTTGTTAAAGAGGTTTTTTAAGGGTTTTTTTTCGAAGGAACTGTTGGAAAGATTGACTTAAAAGTGGTTGTAGTGTCCGCTCCCACAAATAATAACGTATTGGTATTTGGCTCGCCTACGCACCACTACGTGCCTCCGGGTTGACAGTCGAACACTGCCTGACCCCTTCGCCTTCCACACCCGCACCATGTGACGTTCTCATACAATCCATTTACACTACAGTGTCTTTTTTATTTTTCTTATATTAGTGTTTAAATCGGTAATTAAGTTTATTAATCTGTAATTCAAAATCTCAATACAGAGTACTAAAAACCGTCCTCAAAAGTCATTCATCCCCTAGTTTGCCACCCTTAGAGGTGGAATATTTTCTTCAAATTTAAATGGGACCACTACTGAGGTACCCTCTTTCCAACAAAAGAAGAATCATCAAAATCGATTCACAAATTAGTTATCGCGTAACATACATAAAAAAATATGCAGTTGAATTAAGAACTTTTTTTTAAGTCAGTTAAAAAATTGTAAAACGTGATGGTGGCACTTCCTTTACATGGCATATTCATATATGCATATTTGATATATTTGCCAAACAATCACCACGTGTATCATCTGTGACAAAGTATTTGCCTTGTTTGTCTATTCGATAAATACAGCAAACACTAAACACGCGTTACCGCGCGTTGATCGGTTTCTCGACGCACATCAAAGAAGTCAAATACGCTATAATTATATTCATTATTACAACTCCTTATTTGGCTCCATGTGAGACGGTCATAGTTGTTGGATTTTGCATGTTTGTCTGTACGTCAACTATGTCTAAGTAGGTACTTCAAATATCCGTCTGTAATTAGGCTTCTTGAGTGCTACCATTAGAGATCTGATAATTAATATTTTATTAATTTATACATTGTTTATAGCTTTTGATTATAAATGTTATTAAACGTATATTAATGCAAATGTCACTTTAAAAACACACCAGTTTAGTGGAGTTTAAATATAATTATTTTTTAACAAGTTGCCGTGTTTAAATTATATTAACTGATATATTAGATCTGCAAATGTTTGCGTGCCAGTGTTGTCATTATAGTATAGTAATATAGAAAATAGTCAGACTAAGTATTAGATTTGAATGCACACCAATAAATAGACAATAACAATATGCCTTCGATAAGTTTGTATGTGCTTGTGCCCAGGCACAGTGAAGCTACACTTTGTTACTATCAACTACACAACTTGCGTTTTCACTAAGTTATAAATTATGAAAATAAATACATCAGATATTATCGCACAATGGTTGAAAAACAAAAGGTCACGGGCGAGGAATCATTAAATCCGGTTCTGCTTTTTGCCAATAAAAAACTGGTTTTGCCATAATGATAAGACTCGTAGCTTGAGTTCAGGTGCGAGGAAGAGTAGCGGGTTGCGGGAGGAATTTATTTGACGGGATTTTGGTTATGTTCGCATTTTCTCCACGGCTCGGTAATTTTTGGTCGATTCGCAATCATGACGAGCTTTTCGCTGTTGACATTTCAACATATATTTTTTAGGTATGATATTTTATGTTTTAAATATTGTACTAAATGTTCTATAATGCTGATTCACCATTGTACGTCATTTGCGTCTAGGTCATGGTAGAGTCCTGGTTAACACGCAAGGCCTCTTCATCGGCATAATCTCTACATTTAAAGTTATTTATGTACCGAACGGTATCATTCAATGAAGTAGCTTTAACGATGAGTAAATTTTATCCGTCTCTTATCTATCTACAGAAGACCACCTCCTACCACATTTATTCTGTTTAAAAATTTGAAAAAAAAAAGTTTTATTGTGTGATTTCTTACAACGCAATCATAGTAATTTTCGCATTTTGACGTAAATAGCGACTCGATTATAGGAATCCCAGAATGTTTAAATCTCTAGGATGCATTGGACAGCGAATAAGACAAAAAATAATTACGAAAATATTATCATAATATTCTTAATGCATTTCTAACGCAAAGCAACTGGCATTTTTCGGACTTAAAACGTAAGGTAAGTTATTACAATGCGCAGGCACATATTGAAGACCAATACTTAAGAGTCGGTTGCCAACCAATACTGTCATAAAACGAAAATCGCACTTTTTCATATTTAAATACATTTTCAGAAACTTTCATGACCATTTCACGAAATCGACTTTTTAAGCAGGAATAGCAAATTACAATCTATACAAAATTCGTGTAGCTCGAAATGGGATTCTGAAATGTAAAGATATGAGGTTTAATTTTTAAATTCCTACAGGGTTTGTAACTTACACGGATCAGCTCTAGAACTTTTTCGCTTTTAATATCATAAAGATCCTGATGTCATTGTTAATCCTTGATGACAAGTAGTCGTCTTTCCTCTTGTAACCGATGTGGTATCAATGTTAATCGACTTAGTTGACCCTAAAGTTGCCTTGGTATGACCGGAATAGCAATCGGACACAATGTTGCTATTACTGCAAAGTTGTCATTCAATGCCAGGGAGACATTTTGTCACTACAGGGAAATAAGTCCGCTGGCACTTTATACCCTGCGCCAGGGTTGATTCATATA
This sequence comes from Hyposmocoma kahamanoa, assembly GCF_003589595.1. NCBI lineage: Eukaryota > Metazoa > Arthropoda > Insecta > Lepidoptera > Cosmopterigidae > Hyposmocoma > Hyposmocoma kahamanoa. The sequence continues at coordinate 270,964 of NW_020653711.1, forward strand.
GCACTTTCAAATTGTTGTTATTTATAAATCCGCTGGGTCTTACGTACCGTGCATCAGAGTTGATTCATATAGCATCTGAAAATTGTTGTTACTCTTACGTACCGTGCATCAAAGTTGATTCATTACCTATCATAAAATTGTTGTTATTTATAAATCAGGTGACTCTCATGTACCGTGCATCAGGGTTGATTCATATATCACCTTGAAATTGTTGTTATTTATAAATTCACTGGCTCTCAAGTACCGTGAACCAGGGTTGATTCATACAGCACCGTAAAAATGGCGTTGTTATTTATAAATTCGCTGGCTCTCAAGTACCGTGCACTAGGGTTGATTCATATAGCACCTTAAAATTGTTGTTAGCTATAAGTCCGCTGGTTTTCATGTACCATGCGCTGGGGTTGATTCATTTAATATCTTAAAAATGTTGTTATTTATTGTGTGTGTCGGGGTCTGCACGTTGTCGGATGTAATGACTTTTGTAATAATATAGAGACATTCTTGTTTTGTAATCGCAACATGAAAAAAATACTAGGATGATAGCCTGTTTGAAGTTTTATTACATCACAACTTTCGAAAAACAGCGTTTAAAGTTTACGAAAATAAGTTTAAGTTTGCAAATAAAGCGAAATTTTCATTTAGTAACGTTATTGTTTTGAACGTGCGATATTTATTCCTTAGTCTTTAGTTTTCTTCTCTGAAAGATATGTGGAGTGTACGAATGTGCCTCGGACTACATATATTGTACACATACAAGTTTGTAGTCGTAGCTGTACAATATTCATTAAAGGTTAAGGTTTAGGAGTGACATTCATTATAGTATGTAAAAGGTTATCAATAAGGAAAGTTCGTACTGATTTGTATGGCCATACATTATCTAGGACGTGTGAGGCATCACGTGCGTATATGAGTGTCACTTTATATTGGTCGTTGGTTAAAAGTTGCGTGAAAAACGATGTTCTTGGCCAATATAAGTTGTACCTCGCTGTCTATTTGTAACTGTTTTTCAATTTCCTTTTAGTCGTACTAATATAATTAAAACATATAATTCAAAACATTGGTATAATTATAAGAACAGTACAGAGTATTAAAAAAACCGACCTCAAAAGTCATCCCCTAGTTTGCCACCCTCAGGGGTGGAATATTTTCTTCAAATGTAAATAGGACCACATCTGAGGTACCCACTTTCTAATAATTTTTTTTTAAAGGGATTTCTAGTTTGCGACCAAATAATTTGTGTAGGTTTTTTAAATAATATCTAGTGACGGGACGAATAAGTCGTGCGCCTGATGGTAAGGTCCTTAACAGTTGCAGTGCCACTCAGAGCTTTAAATCGCAAATATATGAGGGGTCATTGTCACTGCGCCAGTCCCATGTGCCTGTAATTTCACCAGCACCCTTACCCTTCTAAAGCGTAACGCAGTAATGTTAACATTACTGCTTGGCGGCAGAAATAGGCAAGGTGGCAGTACTTCCCTGGATTAACTCTTTCACAAGGAGCTCTACTACTACTACTACTAGTGTAGTAAAAAAAAAGAAAAGTTTTGTGAGACGCCATATGGGATTTTTTTCACATTTGTCGCCAGTGATAACAAAACCAGTGGTGACAACTGGGAATAAGCACGCGAGAGGCGGTCCGCCTCGTACTTGACCTACAATGTAGGCTCGCATTGAAATCCTCGCTTTAATAGAATCTACTTAGTAGGCAACTCGAAACAATTTCGCATTGTGCATTCAAAGTCACCATCAATATTAGGGTCACGCGGGGTAATTAAAGACTTGGTAATTGAGAACGCGTTCTACAGGGTTATTTTTAAACGATGCCGAACATCTAGTACGTATTTGCTATCATTAAAACAAACAACTTCTATTCTATCACTTTAAACAATTTAATACTTCGACAAATCGATGGAACCACATCCTTAAACATTTGATTATACAAATTAAGCTATATTTTCGGATCCTTAGTTGCGTCTATTTATTTTTGAAACAAGCCGAGATTCGAACTGACCCCCAAGCGACCTGTAAAGAACCCGAAATGTTGGCAAATAGTTACATTTCCAAGTTGTAGGAATTGCAAGAATCTAAGAACTCAATATTTACTTACTTTCTGTATTCTTTTTACATCTACGCTGTAAAGCACACCTGTCTGGAGTCACGTAAGCATTGTACTCGATCGCAACGCACGTTCTGATTAATTTCATAATAGATAAGAAAACAACGTTTTGTGATCTCTAATGCAATATCAGTTTTCAGGCGTTCTCAAACTTTGGTTCCCAAGTATTTTATTTTAAATATCGTTCTTGAAAAATCTTTTGCTCTACCTACGTAGTATGTACCTTATATGTTAAATACGTATGAAGTAAGCATTCAGTTGTTATTAAATCAGGTTTTTTGCTTTACATTATGCAAAGGCCTTCTCACGCTGACGACAACACCGACTCTACTCAAAGAAAAACTTTGAAACGTGAGCTGGAAATCGTCTTACGTATATTGTTAAAATTGTGAGTGAACGTATTGTACGACGCGTGAGCTATGCGTCCGTTCTATACTTCAGACCTGCACTTTGTTGACCGCCTGTTTGCTGTTCTTTCACTTACCGGCAACGAATTGTCTTTTTTTATGATATTCAGTGACGGGACGAACAAGTCGTGCACCTGGTGGTAAGCGACACACCTCTCCATGGCAGTTGCAGTGCCACTCAGACAAGTCTGTTTTGTAACTGCCTGTAATTTCACCAGCGCCCTTACCCTTCGAAACCAGAACGCATTAATGCTCACATTACTGCTTGGCGGCAGAAATGCTAAGGTACTTCCGTAGACGAACTCTTTCACAAGCTCTACTGTCTGCGCGCTTATAGCTTATAGTCAACGTCAAGGCCTGATATCATTCACAACGAGATGTAGCGTACTTAATGGCGCGATGTCTATTTGTTGACATCGCGAAGCTGGCGGCCTGATGACATCCAACCGAAAGTCCTTGTCGGTCTGATGTTGTGTTATTATGATGTGTCGTGTATGAGCAATAACACCATTGGTTAGGTCGGAGGCAGCGGAATGTCTTCCTACTCTCATACTTGTGTTTATTAATAACAAAAAAAAATACACACGCGACAAACACCCTTTTATGTATTTTTACTTATTATAAGCGATATAATATGTTATAAATAATAAATACTAACTACGAAAACATTATTTATTTGACAAGTTCAAGAAATTAATAGATGTATAAAACAGTGGCTCTAATATACTAATATAAGTAAACAGAACCACTATAACCAGTTTAACAAATTAACTTCCATTACAAATATTATGATAATAGCTTAACAGTTTATAATCGTCTGTCTGTTATTTTTATCAGTTATTGTAACATAATATATTTCCTAAGCAGGAGCTCTGGTAGAACCTGAAGATTATTTTATGTTTTATGTCGTGCTGTTCTTGGTTGCGGACCATCGTATAGTTTCCAACGTGAGCTTTAAAAAGCGTCTAAGGGAGCCTCATATGCACTATAAAACCCTTTATATACCAGAGAAGAGCCGAGGAGACTACTGCTGCCTGAAACAGTACTTTCTCGCGCCGCTTTGCTAGGGGATGAGTCCTTATTACGCTCATCACGTTCTTTATTGTGATAGTCAATTTGCCTGTTTAGCGTTAGGAATTTTAGAAAAATCCTTGTATAGAATGAGCTCTTTGTCCAGAAATGAACATGGTATGGTAGGTGATGGCTTCTGGAAGTGGTGTAAGTGAATCTCACAGCATTGACATATTTTTACATCTTCAATTTTCTCCTTTATATTTTATTTTGAAATATGCTTGCTTACCTGCGGTTCGGTGTAGTAGTTCCAGTTTGCGTCTGTGAATTGCAGCATCGTCGCCAATACCGGTATGTCCATGAACATCTGTTCTTGACCGCCTGCTTCTACCAGCAACACCTGTATTACGTCAAACATGCATTATTGTGGCAACAATTATTTGTTTTCTAGGGAGCGACATAAAACGCGAGATACTGCTATACTCGCATAGAGGTCTCGTGCTTTGTATCGCTCTCCCGCAAGTCGCGACTTGTCGAGCTAGCCCTACAGGAGTTTGTGCACTACATTGACAGTATACTTTATAAATCGTTATTTGCTAACTATATCAGTTTTGAAGTTTATCACAGCTATTTAGGGTGTACGTCTAAATCGCAGTTACAACTTCTCTCGGAATTAAACAACAAAAACCTATAAAATTCGTACAAAAGGTGTAGCATCAACATATTTGACTATGCATCAACATTTAAAATTAAAGAAAAATATGTAGTTCATTAATTCAAGAGCTAATATGATCAAAATACAACATATTAAATCTCGTCAGTTGTTGAGAGCAATTTGTAAGTAAATATTATTTTACAGTGTTAACAGAAGACGTAACCAAGGCAGCCGTATTTGACTACACAATCAAACAACAAGACAAGAAGGAATAAACAACGATTTGTAATGATTTGGAACAGGTCTGTGATCGCTGATTGGACAGAAATACATGACTTTTAAATTAAACTATAACTTACAACTAATTTCAACTGCCTCAGTGGCCTAACGGTTACCATGCCGGACTGCCACGCAGAGATCCCAGGTTCGATTCCCGGGCCGGGAGAAATAGTTGTATGGCCTACAATTATTTCTCTCGTGAGTTTGGATGTAATTTGTGGTTGTCTATGTGTGTGTCCATGGCACCCGCGACACAGAGTTTCCCTAGTGCGGGGCTATGTTGAGTGTGTAAAAAAAAAAAATATTTATCATTAGAAGTAACATAAGTTTGAAAGAAAAGTGGAATTATAACTTCGATATACTCTGTAATATCTGAAAACCAGAAATACTGAAATACCAGAAAATTGTATTGCAGAATGGTTTTTTTTTTCCATTATTTTAAATCAGATCTTTATTACCAATATAAGAATACTATCCGGTATCAGTCACGTTTTCAAGTTCTTTTATCTCAAAAAAGGACGCCACTAGAAATTAAAATTACTTACATTAAAGTTTTCAACTTCAGTAAGCCTATTGGCCAGCACACACCCCGCAGTGCCAGCTCCAATGATCACAAAATCATAAGCTGGTAGTGGTTGCAGGGTATCTGGAGGTTCTCCGTTAGTCAGGGTTAATGTGTCCCTGAGCAGGCCACCGATGGCTTCGAAGAAAGATCCTCGGGCCGCGAGTGATGGTGTCGCGAGGATGGTCAGACTGTGGAACATGAAAATTAGTGGGACTTTTTCCAACCTCTGGGTTAAAGCATCTACTTTCTACTACGTTATGGAAACATGATGAAAATCGTCAATAATAAAGTGACTAAATTAGAAAGATTTTTGAGAAAGCGACAAAGGGGGTATAAAAAAAATAACGTATGCCGCATCAGCTATACACATGTGCTACGAGTATGTGGTTAGCGCCAAAATCTATTTAATATGAAAAACGAGATGTTACATTTATTTGGTACGTTATTTTATATTTATGTTGTCTGTTTTCCAAAAAAATATTTTGGCTTCTTTTTGTTATCTATGGTTTTTAACTCCAAAACAGTTTTTGCGTAAGAGGAATGCTTTATGTTTCTCGAGGTAGTTTGATTGCCTGTGGCGTCGAAGTTCTGGGATAAGTTGATGTTAGCTGACATTTGAGGTATGTTTAGTATAGATACGAGCATTGACTTACAATTATATGGACGTCGGGTCCGCGCTAAAAAGTGTCCGAACTTATAGGGCGTTAAAATCGTATACAGAGCGTCATTCACGCTTTAGTCTTCGTTTGTTCGACTGACAGCGAAGCAAGCAAAATTAGACAGTACTGCGATGACATTACAATTTAAATTCAACGTTTTAGCTTTTTCATATTCCTTTACATGTCACTACGTTTAAATAGGTTGACTTGGGACATTTTTTTCGTGGTTTTTGTATTAGACCCGTCGTCCATTTATTTGTAAGTCAATGGATACGAGTAACTATTTTTGAGCTTGGAATCTGAATATTCGAGAGAAAATTTGCAGATTTCGACAGAAATAAATGTTTTACGAGTTAAAGATGGTTTTTTGTTTTGTATTTTCATAAAAATTGTTTCATATTTTAACTGCACTGACTGACGTTATGTCCGAGGAAGATTTGTTTAAATCCGACCTATTTTGTGTTTCAAAAAATACCTAATGTCGGTCTACCTTTGACGAATATTTTTGAGTCGATGCGTCTGAAAATAAATATTTAATTTGAACACTATACTTTTTATTGGCAATGTATTACAACAATAGAGAGCACCTTATTTTCCTGAAGCAGAAAATGACTCGTTACGTGACCACTTAAAATATAAAGGTACAAAGTCAAATTAGTAATTTCATTGAAGTAAACGAAATGTTTTTTCCTGACAATTTGGTAGCAACGAATATCGGTGTTATTATTTTGATTACTTTAGGTATTATCTGAAACGTTCTTTTGCCCTTGGGAGCTTTTACTTCTTGTTGTAAGAAACGGGTAAAATATTTTTGAAGGTTGGTCCGATTGCGAACAGGAAATTGTCGTCTTTGAACGATAATTTGACTTTTATATTGTACTCTTGCATTTAAGAATATATCTACTGTTGGTTTTAAAATGTTTAATAACTTGTAAGGTGAAGTATCGCATTGTGATTACAATGACAATGTCTTTTGTCAAAATCGCCATTTTTTAATTACCCATCTAATCATCAACTCAAAATGGATTGACGTAAACATGTCACAGTGCTGCAGAAGGTTTAGACCGTAATACAGTTTGCCACATTGGCTAATGTGCTAGGACAAAGAGCTTCCCTAGTCAGCGTATACTCGGGCAGAATTTCCACTACTGGATGCTTTTCGAAGTTTCCAGTAGCGGCATAATGTTAATTATACGGCGTGGTCGAGGTCATCACCAGCCAACTGCAAAACTAACAAAAAATGACCAATACGAGTAGTGGATTTTACATCTACACATTATATTAATATTATCTATTAGAAAGGCTGTACGAACCTTCATCATGTTTCCCTGATGCTTTCAAGTTTGTACAGAAAATATTAATATATGTGTTTCAAGTATTCAAGTATAAGATGTTTCAAGCTTATACAGAAAATATGAATATATGTAAAAATGTAAAACAGTGTAAAAACAGGTTGAAGGCATTTTTCATCAAACAATACTCTAGTACTGTTTGATGAAAAAATGTTTTCAAGTATTAAAATTGTTGGTTATTGTTGTTTAAATATCAGGTAATACAATAAAAATTTAAAATATTAATAGTACTAATAGTTACAATTTCTCTTGTTTAACATTGTTTCTCTTATTTTACCTAGTTTTTATTTTGGTTTTTAAAAATGAAAGCACATTTTGCTGTGCTATGACTGCAGCTACCTACATATAAACCCGTTAAAAGGATTGCAGTAGGTATGTTAGACTTAAGAACGAATGTAAACAATTTAACATATAACACGCATAACTATCGAACTGCTATTACAATAGTGTTGTAACTCAAAGTATTTGAAATTCAAGATTATACTATTGCTAACGTTGAATTTGATTCTCTACGCGTCAATAAAACGGTCGTTAGATTATTGTAAGAAACAATTAACAGATATCTACTTAAAATGAGACAAACTTTTCGTGAACTAGTTCTGGACAAAACAGTCCTTATGCAAAAATATAAAATATATTTTTTCCTTTTTATTTCTAAATATATTTGGCATGTAGGAAATTTAGTAAATTAAACTATTTTTCCGGATTTAAATCGCGTATATTTGTTTTTTTCAAACAAACCGCCGTTTCGGGCACTTTACAGGTCCCGTGGTCACGGTTGACTGAGGTGGTACAGTCTTCAAAGAGTTATGTCTAATATTGAACCACCCTATTTTTTCACTATATTATTAATATATTATTAATTAAATAACTATTGTACGTAGGAAATTGTCGATATGTAGGAAATTGTTTAGATATCTGTAATAAAGTTTGACCTATACATACTTGTTTTTAATAATCTTTCACAAGAAGTGAACAATTCGTTTTTCATCGATGCTAAAAAAATACACTTTTTGAGTTAATACGCTATTGTATTAATAGTGCGATGTGATAAGTTTTTGTCTGAACTAGGATATCATTGCTCTGTTAATAATATACGATTTCACACCTCCTAAACACAAATATAAATATTGAAGAATATAGTATTTCCTACCTCAAAATTAATCCGTACATTTTCACACTTGGTAAGTAAACACTTCTATGTAAGTACACTTCTGCCACTTTTGAACTCTCCGGAACCTTACACTATCAGTCGTTTGTCGATAGTGATTCAATTTAGAAATTTCAAGTTGGTGTTAGTGCTTTTATTATTAGTTCTTTACATAATTTTTAAACGCAATTAAGGACTCGTTAGACGTAATAAAGCATTAGAGTCACTAATAATTGACATTTGGTATTTTCCTGTTTATGAGAAAAAACACATTAGGCGTAGAGAATTCAAACGTAAAAGCAGAAACGTTTTTATTTTTATCTAAAACCACTTGTTCCAAAATTTAATAGAATGGAATTTACGCGTGAAAGACAACAGTACAAACTTTTGTTTTTTACGCGCCTAAATTGATAATGTAACAAACATTCACTTGTTGGTATTATAAAAATTATTATTTTATTATTTAAAAAAACCAACCTTAAAAGTTTGCTTATCAATTTTTTATTGGAACTACATCTATTTGCCAAGTTTTATTGCAATCGGTTAACGGAAATTGCGCGAAACTGGATTCATTCCCTAGCATACTACCACCCTTAGAGGTGAAATATTTTCTTCAAATTTAAATGGGACCAATACTTAGGTACCCTCTTTTCAACTAAAAAGATCAATCAAATCTCATCAAAACAATCAAATCAAAAATTGGTTCACAAATACCGGAGTAATCGCGTAACATATACAACAAAAATCAGTTTAATTCAGAACCTCCTCCTTTTTAGAAGTCGATTAAAAATGCAAGGAAATTGAACAAGAAAAACTTAAAAGTTGACATCTTGGTATGAGTGACAGTTGTCAGTTATTAGTAGACATCCGAATAGGAATAGTGTTTTTACCTTAACTCATAGACTGAAGAAATAAAACCCTTTGAAATCTCGGAATAATTAAAAACAAACTTATATTTTATAATTACAAAACTTCTAAATACACTACCGTAGTAAAGTAATTGCTAGTTACATATGAAAAATATAAACAATATGTATTACTCTCTATTTGCATTATCTTCTGCTTCATGTGCCATCTTCTAGTGAAGGTCGGCGATCATGATGGCAATCTGAACTTTGGACACTGCAGCTCTGAATAATGTATTATAGTATGTATTGTAAATATGAATATGTATTACTTCCATGAAGTTCAGGTAAATATACTCTGCCTATTTCGATTTTTATTATTATATCATCATCTTCATCACATCGGCTTACACGTATCCACTGTTGGATATAAGCCTACCTCTGAGTACACCAACTATCTCGATTTTGTGCTGCCCCATCCAATCACTGCCGGTCACCTTCCTTAGATCGTCCGTCTATCTTGCCGCAAGACGTGTGTACACTACGTATTCCAGAACAAATCAGCTCCATCAAGAAAGTACTAAACGTCTGGCGGCCCGCTGCGCATTTACCTCAACTACTCCATATAGCACTTCTTGCCATCATATTGCTATATTATTTGTTGGAAAGGGAGAGAAAGGAAAAAGAAAAATGTAAAAAAATACAAAAAATAAATTAAAAACGTTAGTATTAAATAGTAGTAACTATTTTAGTATGTTCAGTAAACACTCCTCTCACACATACTCCCAACACACGCACATGTAATTCACCAACGCTATACATACTGTCAAAGACAAAGTGTACGCCAATAGTATCGCGTCTTTGATATAGTACAAATATAGAATTAAAAAAAAAAACAGTTCCATCGGCCGTCAGCCCACCTGCACTCAAGATCGGCCCACTGCCATTAAAGTTTCAGCTTACTGCTTTATTTCAGCTTACTGAGTTCTTAGGTTTTCGCGATTGTTACTCATAGGAAATGGAACTATTTTTTCGAATCTAAATCGCTTATATTTATTTTGTTTTTTTCCAAGCAAACCAACGTTTCGGACCCTTTACAGGTCCCATGTTCACGACTGACTGATTTAGCTAGCGTCATAGCTTACTATTTAGCTTACTTTTTGAATTCGGTCTGTTAAGAATCTATTATAGGTTTTTTTTATTATACCAAGTGACGTGACGGACGGACATGACTGTCCATAACAGTTGCAATGGCACTCAGAGCTCTAAATCGCAAAGATCTGAGGGGCATTGCCACTGCGCCCGTCACCCTGAGACATAAGTTAACAAGTCCCATGTGCCTGTAATTTCACCAGTACCCTTACCTTTCAAAACCGTAACGCAGAACTTGACGGCAGAAATAGCTTAGGTGGCAATACTTCCCTGGACGAACTCTTTCACAAGGAGCTCTACTGCTACAAAACGTACATTTTATACATCATCATCAACCCATTTATACATCCCACGTTTAGTGCAGGTCTCCTCTCAGGCGAGGGTTTAGGACATAGTCCGCCACGCCTGGTCCAATTCGGGTTGGGGACTTCACACGTTTTCCGAGAATTGTGAACCTTCTTCGACTTCTGTGAACTTGCATTCGATGAAATTTTGTCACGATGTTTTCCTCCACCGAAAAGCTCGTGGTAAATTTAGTTTTCCACATAAATTCCGAAAATCTCAGAGGTGCGAGGCCGGATCCTAACCCACGGCCTCTACTTGAGAGGCGGTAGATCAAACCAAGGCTGCCACAGCTTGTATGTATATTATACGTATTATCAATATTGTTTCCTCTACAACATAGGTTCCCAAACTTTTTAGCTCACCGTCCATCTTGGCAAGATAAAAAAATTTCAACGTCCACCACCACAAAAAATTATTGAAAACACGAATTTTTTATATTAACACAAAAATCACAAAGAAACGAAATATAAATCTGTATAGTGCAAATCATAGATATAGGAAAAAAGGGGAGATATGTAATGACGGTATGTAAGATCGGGTACCGATGTCGCCACTTTTTAGCTTGTGTGCAATTCAAACTTTACGCTCTATTATCTACTACCACAACTTAAAGATTTTGATTGGGTAGGGCTTAAAAACGTGAAAATGACGTAACACAATAACTAAACTTACTGTCACTTGAGTTAGAGTTATATTACAATATTTCAGTATTTTTTTTCATCCTGGTTCAGCCATTCACCATCAGGTGGCGTTTTAGTAAAAATGCTACTAGTATAATCGCTAACTATTACACGTTAGATGGCGCTGAAACTCATTTTTCGTTACACTACGAACTCACTGAGCGGTTTTCACCCGCGTCTGCCGCGGGACCGCGACATCTGTAGAATGTAATAGTTAAGTATGTAAAATTAGTAGCATATTTCACGGCGCGTTTTACGCCTGTAGTGGTGACGCTAGTGGAGTGCTCGCGGTTGCCGCGGCAGGGTACTAGTAGAACCGCGCAGGACGCGATCACCTGCGCGCTTGGCGGCCGTCGTCGCCCGCGCACTTTCTCGGTCGGTGCAGGCGCAATGTGGCGCAAGCGCACGCGGGATGAGTTCTCTATTAACCGCGCGACTTGCGATTAACTTCGCGGTCCGTTCCGCAATCGCAACGGATTCGTGCCCGCAACCGCGGCGGCTACGTGCCCGCATAAATTTGCTGGGTCGTGAGTATTGAAATAAAACCGCTGTCTAGCAGCACCGGCGGGAGCTGATAGAAACCGCTCCGTGAATTGTTAACCTTAAACTGACGCTACTCAACGAGTGATGTGTTCCTACCTAATCGACAGTTACAAATCATGTGGCTGTTTTTAATCTTAAAAAAATATTCCATTTTTCATACTATACCTACACTGGTACAGGTGTATTATTAAATTAATGTATTAATATAAATTATTATTATTTTCTTTATGGCGGCCACTAGGCTTGGGCCAGTGTCAGTTTTATAAGAATATAATAATACGGGTTGGTGCAGCTGTCACTGTCAAGAGTAAACTCGAACCATCAACGAATTTAATAAATTAAATTATGTTGTTTTTTATGAAGGATTTATGTAATTTTCTATAATTCATTCTAATTTATTTTGCATGCACATGTAAAATAAAGCCGATTTTATTTTATTTATTTTTTAAATGCATTCGCTATGGAAATTTAAACAAAGCCAGAAATAGTAATAAGAAAACGAATATTTCGATTTTCCTGCAGCTTCAATTCAACCTTCTTTTATTTTGAACTCATTGGAAAAACTTAAACTAAACTTAAACTAAAAATTAATAATACTCTAGTTTTAATCTACGAGTATAATGGAATTTAATAGGTACCTAAATTATCTAAAACAATAATACACATACATTTTTCTTCAAGCAACGGCAACTTACAAATTGACATGAAATTGAAACGGTTGTCCGAAATATGAGTTGTGTTAAAGTTACTCGTAATAAAATGTTTAGTAATAATAATAAAATAAAATAAATAGTGAAAGCTTTTCGCTTCGATATTTTAAGGACTTTAATTACAAAGATCATAGTAAAAAATTCACACATTTCAGTAAAAATGTATTGTCGATGAACATCAGTCATCGTAAATGAACATCACTATATTTAGTCTAGAAATTTCTATGGAGACAAAAAGAAAATATTTAATAATAAAAAAAAATAGTAACTAAAAATGCAAATAGCCGGTGGAATGTTATCTCAGCGGTTTTAAAATTTTTGTTTTCACTCCAATTTTTACAAGGTATATTGCTACAACTTGGCATTTTCACGTTTTACGAGTGATCTTGTATGTACAACGATCGCCATGTCACTGTGGCGATGTCGGAACCACGTCCACATACCAAATCTCCCCTTTTTTTCTATATCTATGGTGCCAATACATAATTCAGGTTCTTTTTTCAAATACGGTAGCATACATACCCTGGACAGCATCAATGCCCCAAATTACTTCCGAGGTACTCTTCAGCGCCCACTGGGGTGCGGTAGGGACCAATTTGGGAAACTATGCTCTACAACATTAAGTACCCGTGATTCAAAATTGTATTTCTGGATCATATCGAGCTGTTTTTTCAAGTTTCAATTTAAGATAACGATTAATGGTGAAGTTGCGTAATTAGTTCACTCCGTAATAATAAACATACGTTTTACAGCAGGATACGGCAAAATTGTAGTCCATTGTTCGTTAGTCATTGGCATGTCTATGAATGTAACGTCTGCAATATACTGATTTTAGATTTATAATCACACTTTGTTACGCATAGAAAATGCAATATTTGCGTTAGTCACTAAATTTCGTAATATTAAAACATGATTCAACTAATTGAGTAAGTAATTTTCTTGAAATGAGAAACTTGGTAATAGGTAAAATTCGTATGCAGATTTTGTATTCCGTCGGCGGATGTTAGTTGTTGCAAATTAATTTTCATTAATTTTGACGTCAGAATCGAGAGTGGTCTAGTTTTTTATATCCCCTACAACAAAAACACAATGCTTCAAGGATGTCTCTGTACTTTTACGAGTTACACTATGGGCAATTTCTACCGGACGTGAAATTCGACTTTTAAATAAACAAGATGGCCGCTAAAGATGGAAACTAAAAGATCAATTTACGTTGCCGCGGAACGGAATGGAAGCCAGTTTTTGAAACTACATCATAATGAACTTTATGTCAAATGTATAATATACAAACTATTATAGATATGAGCCAAAAAAATGGCAGTCATGTTCCGGGGAATTGCTACCGTATCGTATATAGTCTATACGTTACACAATTGACATAGTCCATTCCATACCACGGCGTTGTAAATTGTGCCTTACGTAGGTTGGGGACAACATTTTAGTACCAGTAGCGTTCCTTGTGAAATAGTTCGTCCAGGGAAGCACTGCCACCTTACCTATTTTTGCCGCCATTACTGCTTGGCGGCAAAAATAGGTAATATTATAGGTGATATTACAGGCACATGGGACTTGTCAACTTATGTCTCAGGGTGACAGGCGCAGTGGCAGCACCTCTCAGATCTTTGCGTTTTAAAGCTCTGAGTTGCCACTCAGAGCTTTAAAACGCAACTGTTATGTGTAGCTTATCACCAGGCCCACGACTTGTTAGTCTCGTCACTTTATATTATAAAAAAAACATCAAAAATATTACAAGTCACACTTTCTATTACTAATAAGCCTGCGGTAGAATGCAGACTGCAGATTTTGCATACAGACCTCCTAGAGATAACAATATATTCTAATGAATATATTGTTAACGAATTTGCAATCGCATAACTTAGTAGTTATGCGATTGCAAATTCGTTAAGTGCATTTTCTATAACTGTATAGTACTCGTAAAATTTAAATTCGTAATTAAGGCTAACAAATTTCTTTTGAACCCTAAAATAGGGGCGCTAGCATTGACTATACAGGGCGTCCCAAGGCAAGGACACGGAGGGCAAATACATTAAATATTGTAGATAGTATAATTTGTTTCATGGAGACTTTTTTATTTTTAAAAGCAAAGTTGTGACGATGCTGACCTCCTTCATTGTTATCCTACCTTTTTATCATCCGCTTTTCTAGTTCCTGGACACTGATTTTTAAAATTTTGAAACCATCCATTTTTACGTTTGTTCGATCCGTCGTCACTTCCATCAAAATTCTTGAAACAAGAGAACGTTCCCATAAATCACAAATCACCTTCGATTCCTTATGTTAAACTTCATGTCAATGATTATTAAATTTATTATACACTTGTACAGGCGCTTTTGGGCCTTCCTTTTCCTCTTTTTTTAAATTTCTTACAACAAATCTAGAGGACCGAGCCTTCTGCATTCTTATTTATCTAAGGCTGGGCTACAAAGTAATACTGCATTCCAAAACATTTGGAAATTGCTTGCCTCAGAGTTATACTTTGATTTGAACTTTCACGACTGTCACACTTTCTTTATTTCTAGTTCTAAACCTAATCAAATAATATTACTAAAAGACTAACTAATTAGCAGGAGTAGACCTCCTTGTGAAAGGTTGATCCAGGGTAGTACTGCCAGCTTACCTATTTCTGCCGCCAAGCAATAATGTGAGCATTACTGAGTTTCAGTTTTGTATAGTAAGGGTGTTGATGAAATTACACGCACATGGGACTTGTCAACTTATGTCTCAGTGTGACGGGCGCAATGGCAGTACCCCTCACATCTTTGCGATTTAAAGCTCTTTCAACTGTTATGGATAGGCGTGTAGCTTCCCATCCGGCGCACGACTTGTTCATTCCGTCATTTAATATTATAAAAAAAAAACTAAAACTCAAATAAAATTGCTTGCCTCATCTAGTAAGCTAACTGACCAAATATGAGAAAAAAAATCAATATTTTTGTGATGCTCATCGAAACATTCCTTTTAAGTAACATAGCGTATGGATATGATAATATTTATGACATCCAACTTGTCAGCTGCTATAATTAATAAGTCAGTTATTATTATTTTCCATTAATTGACTAAAGGCTCTGGGATTGTTTAGTCCTGTAAAAGAAAAAAAAATGAAAAATTAAAATCGGTTAAAAATTGGTAACACTTTTTATTGCATAACAAAATTATAAAAATGTATTTATTGTACATTATTTACAAACACGTGATCATTTGATAACAGTTATGTTATAATTAATATTTGGAAACTTTAACAAAAAACATTAGATAACACTGTAATTAAATGATTTTATATGAAAACAGATGATGATGGTTTTATGTGAAGATGAGATGGAAAATACTCGAATGTTAATATAATTAGGATTGTTTATACACATATTTAAAAATGAATGTTGCTTATATGTTTGTTCCGTGTGCGCTCTATTTTATTTAAACTTTCAAAAAAGTTTCTGAAGTCTTAAATTCCACTGCAGAGCACGGATCTTCCTTAATCCGTCATTTGTATTTTGGCATTGTAGTGATCGAAAGCCACTCAGTGTTTCTAACGCGCTGCTGTGTTTTCATACACCGTTTAAAAAATATATTAGATTTTATTCATTTATAAAATGAATTAAAAGACAAAAAAGTAAAAATTATCAAAATCGTTAGGAACACCGTATGTCTCAAGAACGCGTGATGGATAAATGGATAAAAGTAAGGCCATCTTTTGCAGAGCTGGAATACAAACAGTTTTTGTCCATGTACAGCTAGTATGTGATACATATACACAATTACGATTAGCCTATTAGATTAGATGTATCCCACTGCTGAGCAAAGGCCTCCCCCTGATCCCTCCACGCATCCCGGTCTTGAGTTAACTGGACCCAAGCTTTATCGTAGGCGTCCAGTTTGTCTATATATACACATGGACATGAAATTCAGGTCACAAGCAGAACAATGTCGGAAGAATTAGAAATAACAATAGGGCATCACACTATACACATATAGGTGTTTTATTGTACACGGAGAGATGTTATAATTATTGTATTAACCAAGAACACAACAATTCCGAAACGTGACCTTATTACAACTATAGGGTTTTAGGATATCAACGTAAAATTAAGTGCAACTTCAGTATAAATGCGAATAAAGTCCTTTATTGAAATTTGTTGTTATAGCAACCTATCAGTGCTTTAATGTCCCCATATACACACGAGTCCTTGTTTCGATTGTCACGATAATCATATCCATACGTCGCTACTCCCCTATACTTCGAAATAAGGTCCTTTATTTAAATGTATTGTTATAGCAATCTATTAGTGTTTTAAGGCCCCCATATACACACGACTCCTAGTTTCGATCGTCACGATAATCATATTGATCCGTCGCTACTACCCTGGCGTTCAAGTTGATCGTCGATCGGTACCAAACGACGGATCGTGAAGACACATCGTCCCGTATGTGGTGGCCTTCAAATAAAATTGGCTTTCAGAAAAAACTCTGTAATGAAAAAGTATAAAGATAAATCAGAAATCAAATCTTCTAATTTTATGTGTAAGTATTAATTTTTTGACAATTAGAATAGAACTAGAAATAGTGAACATAATAATGCCTCATGACGGTGAGATTAAGGTACGAATGACAATAACAACACTAGCAAAATATAAATATGGCACTAACTATGATAGATCTAGTGTTGGGTCATATGGAAAAATATCCATATCATCGCCTTGAGAGTGAATACCACTTATGTGATTTGTATGTAATTTTTCAGGACTAAGATAAAAATGTGGTGTAAAATGTAGTAAACGCAATAATGTACGTAGTTAGCATTTTTAAATAGTTAAATTATACCTCTTTCAAATACTGTAATACTTTAATAATATATTTGAGCAAGAAGTTTATAAGTTTTTCATCAACAAAAATGAGTAAAAACGAACTATGTGAAACGCGTAAGCGTAGGCGACGGTATAGAAAAAAATTTCTCAATATTTTTTCAAATTTTCTCCTATGTTAGAATTTTTCTGAACAATTTATGTAATATAAAATTTTTCGAATCGCTGCCCAACACTAGACAGAACTCCCTATCTTCAACTTACAGTAAACAGGTAAAACTATTTATTTGACATGTACTTGGAGCGACTAAAAGGTAACACAAAATCAAATAAATAAGAACTAAGGTACAAGAACAGTCTACTTATAATTAGTATTTACAAGTGTAGTAATATAGTAGATAAAATCCCAATGTTTAATGTACCAACTATATTATTAAAGATAGTTTTGTCAAACCAATACTTTGCTGATGCCATTCACGCAGGCGTTTAGAGTGAATCAACTACATACGCGCCCTTTGGTGTAATAAAGCCACATCTGCAAATTGATAACTTTTTAGGGGTTAAAAGATTCTATTTACGCTATTCGCCATTAACTTTTTTATGCTGAAATAAGAAAGTTATGAAATTAAAAAATAAGTACTGAATTTGTTTTATATAGTTCCTATTATATGACTTTCATATCATTAAAGTACTTTTGACGTATCTATGATTAATACACTTTATTATATCAAGGGTGTGTAATGTTTTGTTTCGGAGTTTTGGTAGATAATAGGTTTTTTTTATTTTAGTAGACGAAGTAAAAACTGCTTAACTATAAACGAAACAAGTATTGGTAACATGTTATTAATAAAGAAGCACGATTAACAACATATTTGTAGCGATTCGCAGCAGTTCTTTTGTACATATTTCATGATTTTAGTCTTTTTAGCAGTTTAGTTTAAAATTGAAATTCTAAATTTAAATGTACTTGTTTTCGGCGCTTGGTTCTTTATTATGGTCATTGTATTCACTGTTTCGTTCGTAATTTTACATTGTTAGTAGTACATTTCCTTTGATCTTGCTCATTTTGCGTTAGTGCCCGAACTCCGTTGATATTTTAGGTTTCTGTGTATATTGAAAGGAATATTTCTGTTTATCCCCCATACGTTCATTTATTATTCATCCGATTGCGATGAAACTCGTTGTTATGTCCACCCTCGCAATAGTTTTGAAAGTATTAGAACCATTTTAGGATTGTCGGCCAGTAAATTAAAGTTGCTAAGTGACATTGCAACTCAGGCCAGGTACAGCTAGCAGTAGCAGCAGCGTGTAATATAACAAATGGTTCTTTGAACATATCTAAAACACTAGGCGTATAATAATTCCTATACATTATGGGCGCTAATAAATTTAATGAAACTGCTAGAGTTTGCGTAATATATAATAGATAAGCTAGAAAGCTTTATGTTGTTAACCGCGCTCTTAAATATCACCATCACCGATTCAACCAGTCTTGTTTTATCAAGTCCGAACCTTTCTCACCAATCATTATGACAGCTGCGTTCGTGTTACCGCTCACTATCGTCGGCATTATACTAGCATCTATTACTCTCAGTCCTTCTATACCATGCACCCTTAACCTAGGATCTACGACGGCTTCAGGGTCCCAAGAAGGCCCCATTTTTGTTGTCCCACTTTGGTGGTATATAGTCATAGATATAGTCCTCACTTGGCACTCAATATACTCGTCAGACATGAACTTGTGTTGCTTACAATTCGGTAAAGGCTTCATGTATAATCTCGATCCAAATTGTTTGAACGGAGACGCATTCGCTACTTTCACAGCAATCTTGATGCCTTCGACTAATCGAGCGACGTCCAAAGAATCCTCATGGTATCGAGGATTCATTATTGGGTAATGGAATGGATTAGAACTACGCAGTCTTACGTATCCTCTTGTATTTGGTCGCAATAAAAGAGGCATAATAGTCCACGCGTCTTTATTCGCTATGGGCTTGTATACTGTGTTGTATAATTCATCGGTCAAGCCTAAAATTTTTCGAACAACTTGACCGTTGTCAGCTGAAAATGAAGCTGGTGCCATGTGAAATTGTATATCTGGCCATAACCCAGAGCTATTTGCGTACTTAGTATTAACAAAGGCAACGCCTTCGAGACCTCCAAGAGTCGTCATTGGGCCTCGTTCGTTTATTACATAATTCATTGTGACAGGGAATGCTTGGAAACGGTTTTGGACGATCGCAACGGGTTTGTCGACTAGAAACGTCAATCCCCCAACACCAACATGGTCTTGCAAGTTTTCGCCAACTGGTAAATCTTTTAAGACCTTAATTCCAACATCTCGTAAATGATCTTTCGGTCCTATGCCCGATAACATTAATAACTGAGGACTGTTAATTGCGCCAGCAGAAAGAATTACCTCTTTTCTTGCATATACAACTCTTTTTACCCCTTGCTTGACAAATTCTACTCCATAAGCTTTCATTGTTATAGGGTTTATTAGAACCCTTGTGGCTTGAGTATTTAAAGACACGTCAAGATTCATTCTCGTCCTCACAGGTCTTAGAAAAGCCTTCGCTGTACTGCAACGGGTTCCTCTTCTTATAGTTCCTTGGGCTATCATGAAGCCAGTTTGAATGGCTCCGTTTATGTCTCTGTTTTCATATCCAATTTCGACTCCTGCTTCTACGAACGCAGCTACTAGGGGCGTTCTCCACGGAGCTTCTTGGACGGTTAAGTATCCTCCTCTTCCGTGGTATTTACTTCGGGCTAAGTAAGGATTCCGATTATCTTCGGACTTGATGAAATATTTGAGAACTTCTTTGTAATTCCACCCAGGATTGCCCATTGACTCCCATTGATCGAAGTCGTGTCTGTTGCCTCGAACGTAGATCATATAGTTGAGTACACTGGAACCGCCGAGCACCTGAAAATTTACCGAAATCTACTCTTAGTTTTGAAATTATTTTTTTTAGTTTGATTAGCTAATCACACTTTTAAAGTAATAAAGTAAATAAAAAAACTGTTAAGATAATGTAAAATTCTTCACGTAAAATGTAGCAAGTACATTTTCCTATGAAGAACTTCAAAAGTTGGAGATAGAAACGAAGTGACGTAATTTTTATGATGCTGTGGGCTATAATTATACACTAACATTATTGAAATTGGCAGAATCAGAAACTATAATAGCGCACATACGCTTGACCGAGTATAGTATAGTTTTTAAAGTTTGATGTTTTTTAAACCGATAATTTAAAAAAAAACTTAAAATAAGCTGCCTACTTTTTTGTTATAGAAGAAATTATAATTACCTTTCCTCTAGGCCAACTGCAGCGTTTTTTCTTGAAGCCAAGGCAAGCATAGTTGGTGGGCTCGGTCTTGTATTGCCAGTCGAGCTTCGTCAACTGTAAGTACCCAGCTAGCGAAGGGACGTCTGTGATCTCGTTCTCGTCTGGTCCTGAAATTAGGGTATTAAGATTGTCATATCTATATGGGTGACCGAAAGAGATTTCGAATGTAGGATTTTTTGTCGTTATATGTTGGATTAGAACTTGTTTGATTTCGAAAAATCTTTCACCGCGAAAGATATTTCTAAATAAACAGTCCATAGAAAAATAATTGAACATTTAGATTTGCCATCGTGTATGTAGGTGCTTTAAGCGTCTAAGAATAGAATATCTATTTACTTAACATTTGGATTTATGCATACCACTTTCAAGAAGCAACACGTTCCAGTTCTTGACTTCAGTCAAGCGGTTCGCGACTACGGCACCAGCAGATCCTCCACCGACCACGATAAAGTCATATTCCATCCGCGGTTCTTTGTCCAGAACCTTCGCTTCTGGATCATAAGAATTATAATTATGATATGTAAGCGCCCCAAGCAGGAGCGGTATCAACCATAGTCCAGTAACACTGATTGTTTTCAGCGCTGTGGATGCTAAAAGGACATGAACTGCCATTTTAATTAACCGTCTACTTCGAAGCTAAAGAGATGATCCGGTTTTTCACGCGGATGTGATTTCGCAGCCTTTAGCGTTTTCGCTAAAAACAATTCTATAATTTCTTTGACCTTTATTGGCAAATCGAGGTGAGCGTTTCTGTCACTAATGAAATCACAGCTTCTTTTAATGGTTGAGGGTTTGTGGCTTTAAATCACAGTTTCGAATAGTGGCCAATATCACAGCGCAGCTTTGGTTAGGACTAGGGGTTTATAGAGTTTTTTTGTGTCGGTCTGGTGGCCTGCTTCTTCGCCTGGGCTCGGTGGCGATTGGGGGTGGCTGCCGGCGCGGCGGCCGCATGTTATGCTGCATCGCAGGCAGGAATTGTTGCGTTGATTGACCTCTCTCGAATCTAAAAATTGAAAGAAGTATTTATTATTTTCGTTGCCGTTGCTGATACAATGTTATTAACTATGATAAATATGACAATTTTTGTTCAGTTTCAAACAATGTTTTC
This sequence comes from Hyposmocoma kahamanoa, assembly GCF_003589595.1. Classification (NCBI taxonomy): domain Eukaryota; kingdom Metazoa; phylum Arthropoda; class Insecta; order Lepidoptera; family Cosmopterigidae; genus Hyposmocoma; species Hyposmocoma kahamanoa. The sequence goes on from NW_020653711.1 coordinate 292,711, forward strand.
TTCATAATGTGTAATGTTTAACTTCTCATTAGAGTAAAAGTATGCGATAATGAGTGGCTTTTTTCCTAACATTGTCAGAAGTTTGTCACAAAGCACTTAATCTTTTTGTTACAGGTACTGGATCCTAAACGAAATCTCATCTGCTCTATGGAAATTACGTAACGAGCAAGATCAATAGTGCGCGCAATTGGACCATTATCTATCCAATAAGCTTTTCTGAGTAAGGAAAACCATTTATCAAGAAAGATAAAATGATAACATACGGAAACCCTTATTTCAACAACTTTTGTTCATAAAATTGCATGCAGAGAAAGTGAACTGCATAAGAAATCAAGATTGCGGCCCAATGATACATAGCTTCAAAGTGTGCGAAACAATGTTTAGATTGAATGCGGTTGCTGTATATATACGCAGTGTATGCAAAATGGCATGGGAAACTGAAGAATCCACTTTGTCGCCAATCTAGGAATCTAAATCATGTAATACTTTAAAAAACTTTCACGTTGAAAATAAATGATTTTATTTAAACTGACACTCTTGTAATAGAACAGATTATACTTATATCTTGCAGTCACAACGTACATATGCAAAGTATTCCGAATTGTCCGAAGAAACCAGTTTATTTTTGGGATATTGGTTATACTGATTAAGAAGCAGAAAAACGGTTAGCACAGTTTGATCAACTTTCTTTGCTTGTGTAAAGGTTTTGTTACTGCGTGTTTGAAACCAATAATATCAATTTCATCTGAATCTAGAAGATAGAGGACCGACCATATAGGTGATACTCAAGTTAAACTATAAAATCTGCATTTGTGTAGTATTTCAGTCCGTATATCTAATACGTGACAGGAATTAGGAGTAATTTCCTAGCTGAGCATAAGATATGATCTGATTTCTACCGGTGTAGGCATGCCGCCCGGGGCGATCGCGTGAAAGTAATCCAATGACATAATATCGCAGATTGACTATTGTTTATATCGTTATTGAGGAATTTTTATCTAGACATTCTAATAAAGAAATCGTAAAAATGTACTGATAAATTTGTAGCTTTGACATTTTCTATTATGCATTTATAGATAACATGTAAACGTAACACGACATCGTAATAAATTTAAAAAGCAATTTATCCAACAAGGTGTCAAATCAAAGATTTGTTGTTGTTTTGTGGTTGTCAAAATATATTACTTGACTATTTAAACTTTTTAGATCCGTGTGTCGATTAATCCTTTGAAACGTATTTCCGTTATCAGTAGGTCCCATATCCTGACTTAAACTATTATAATTAAAACATCTAGCCTTCATGACACAAGATATAAGGAAAGGCGCTTGTCGCCTTTTCCATCAAAACAAGGTATGATATTAAACATATGAAGAGGCTTTATGGTGGAACCTTTGCCTACCCAAATAAATGGGTGAAACCATTGACTTACAATTATATGGACGTCGGGTCCGCGCTAAAAAGTGTCCGCACTTGTAAGGCGCTAAAATCGTATACAGAGCGCCAAACTCCGCTTTAGTCTTCATTTGTTCTACTGACAGCGCGATACTGCGATGACATTACAATTTAAATTTCGAATAGGTTGACTTGGGACATTTTTTTCGTGGTTTTTGTATTAGACCCGTCGTCCATTTATTTGTAAGTCAATGGGTGAAACTTACTATTATTTTCTTTCCTTCCTGTAAGATTATTTCCTTTATGGCGGCCATTAGGCATGTGCCAGCGTAAATTATTTATGAATAATATAAAAATTATGGCGGTCATCGCCAGTGTCAGTGAAGAAAATTGTTGAAGAATTCTTGTGAAACATAAAAAAAAATGTATTTCCGTTAGGTTGATTGACGTGTAATATCTAATTGACATGGAATGCAAACCATAGAAGAAGAATAAAACAATACTATGCATGAAACCTATATAACACCTTCGTAAATATAAGGAAAAAAGAGGGAATAATCATATAAATACGAGTTACACTTTTTTAAAAGAAGGCATTAGGCATATATAGGCATTTGGCGAAAATGTCTGTAAAAATAATTCATTCTACGAACAAGTCTATTAAGAATGAGCCATTTTACGAACAGGCTGTTTTAAGACTTCTTTAGGCAAACTGGAAATTTTTTTAGGGCTAAGTCATATTGCGAATCGATTCTATGTCGACTAATGCGGTTTTAAGAGATGAAGTAAACACAATTTAGTAAAATACATATCAACATACTTTATTAGCCAATATATTGTCAAATAACAAAATTGTGCAAAAGCAAATCTCTAGTAAACTCAGTCCGTTCTTCCGATATTAAGGTTTATAGTAATTATACCTGGTCCAAAAAATGTAAGAAAATGCTGCATTCGGACAGTCTAAATGACTGGACTTAGTATGTTTTAGGCCAATAAGAAATGGACCGAGTTCTATTACCAATATACTCTTTGTAACCGACATCAAAAAAGAAGGTTTTTCATTTCGACTGTATTTTTTCTTTTTTTGTTACGCGATAACTCGCGATATTTAAACCGATTTTGATGATTCTTTTTTTGTTAGTGGTCCCATTTATATTTTAAGAAAATATTCTACCTCTAAGGGTGGCAAACTAGGGGATGAATCCGGTTTCGCGCACTTTCCTGAAACCGATTTCAATAAAACTTGGCAAATAGATGTAGTTCCTTGAACTTTTGTTTCCGGTTTTTTTAGTACTGTGTACTGAGATTATTGTATAATTTTTACATGGTTTTTTCAACTGCTATGTCGCCATTATCAAGTCATTCTACTCTTCGGCCTATTTGGTATCGGCCAACTATTGGGATTGCATACCTTTTGATGAGTAACAAACGATTTGGAATTAAATGAAGTGATTAAACGTACTTAATTTGATGACCCGGAAATCATTATTCTTATAATTACTATTTATTTTTGCCATAAACTTAATGTCTTTTTGTTACTATGGACATAACTTTTACAACGAAGTTCTTCGACGAATGCTCTAGAAAGCATTGGCAAGTGTTATGAATTATGATTTTAAAGCATCGCTTAAATTTTATCAAAGAATTATTGTAGGAAGTATACGAATTATTAAAGGAAAGCCATTAATGCTTAAGCGATCTATAGCAAAGCTATTATGGTGTAATCATTTCATGTAATAGTTAGATACTTCCTTACTTTCATAGGGCAGTCTTGGTTTTATGTCTATAATAATTTTATACACTTATTTTATATACAATTTTACATTGTGCTCGATTCAAGGAAGAGGAAAATTATTGTTTAACAGCAAATTGTGAAATGAAGTGTCAGAAGTTTTATAACTCAGTACCTTTGCAATGACTTTATGATCACATTCGTCGCTAGCGACCGCGTAAATAATTTTTATGTAAATACTGTACAGGTTGCAAAATTAAATTGTCAAATACTTTACGCGATCCTAGCAACAACTGTCACAGTAAGCTCATTTTTATGATAATATCTTTCGTTTTGATGTGCCTCTACCACGAGTTTACTATCACAGTTGTCGCTATACTACAAATTTTCTAGGATGATCCCTGCGATACTTCACAAAATTCTACATAATTCCTTGTAACGACGTCCACTAATTTCCACGTTTTATACACTATTTTCATAATAATAACCGCCTCCGTGGCCGAACGGTTACCATGCCGGATTGCCTCGCGGACGTCCCAGGTTCGATTCCCGGACCCGGAGAAATATTTGTATGGCCTACATTTATTTCTCTCGTGAGTTTGGGTGTAATTTGTGGTTGTCTATGTGTGTGTCCATGGCACCCGCGACACAGGGTTTCCATAGTGCAGGGCTATGTTGAGTGTGTGTTGAGTGTGTGCGTTATAAGTCTCGCTTTTAAGTGAATAGATTTTGTTTAAACATATACATAAAATTAAAGTAAAAGTAGTAGTATAGTATAATTTTTATCAAAAAATAATTTTTATTTACGACAACGTACAAAGGTTACTTCATTAGCCTGCATTTGCTAGAGATGAGGTATATCGATAAAAACTTTTCGATGTTTTAATGAGTAAATATATGTTGCGTACACGAGTTTAACCTATTAGGTAATTACTGATATGATATTAATGTTTCTAATTTAATTATGAGTCTCAAATTTATTAAAATAACAAATGACATTTGAATTTAGTTGGGTGTTTTATGCCTTCAATGCAATACAATACACTTCATACATCTATGCAACGTTTTTGAGAGGCAGGAGAGGTCCATTGTTTTGTTTCTTGCGAAGTATATAACGTATAGACGCACTACAATTTACCGCACTTGACTGATGAGGGCGATCTTTTTGAGTCTTTTCAGCATGGCTAAACAACAACAACCAAATTAAGACAAAAAGTATCAGCACTCGTGATAAATTAAATTGACATGTGTATACATGTCAAGATCAACGTCAAAATTATTTTTGAACAATTTCATAGATTTTAGGACGCTTTAATTAGTGCTATATGCAATTATTATTGTTCACCTATCGTTGGCGATGGCTATTAAATCATAAACAAAAACTGCATTTACATTTAAATTGTGTCTTCTCCGGTACCTACGCCTTAAAAATATAATATCGGATATCAAAAATAAAATAAACATTATTTATACGAAATTCATGGGAATTAATTATTTTAAAAACCTTTGCTTCAAAGATCAATCAAACCAAAAATCTATCGACTTTATCTCATTCCTATGACAAACGTCAAAAGAAGTGTCACAGGGATCATCCTAGAAAATTTGTAGCTTAACGACCTCGTAAATTACTTCACAATTTTGTATGGCAAATTATACAGCGCCACTAGCGTTCACAAGAAGAAACAAAATTGTGATACAAACATTTTACTTGGTCGCTAGCAATAACCATCACTGTAAGTCATGTTAGAGGCACTGTTTACATTTCCGTCTCACTATATATAGCTACGGTTACAGTATAGCTACGTTTAAGAATCCATCGAAGAGTACAATTCTACTTCAAAATAAGAAGTGACATTAATAAAAAAACATGATGACTTTCAAGTGTAACTTTCCTTCGAAATGATAAGATTTTGACTTAGCAGACGTTGATGAGGTTGCAGTTTTTTTATGATAGAAAGCGACGGAACGAAGAAGTCGAGTGCCGGGTGGTAAGCCACACACTTATCCATGACAGTTGCAGAACCACTCCGAGCTTTTTAATCACAAGGAGTTGAGGAGCACTGCCATCACCCTCGTCACCTTGAGACATAAGTTAACAAGTCCCTTGAGCCTGTAATTTCACCAGCGCCCTTACCCTTCTAAACAGGAGCGCAGTAATGTGAGCGTTACTGCTTCACAGTTAAAATACGTTGGCACTACTGGACGAACTCTCACAACGAGTTCTACTGTTACTGAAAGTGAACTTATTTATCTATTTATTTATTTGGTTCTCCAACAATGAGTACAATATACGTTACTATAAGATATTCAAAACATATAAATACAATTGCTATATTAATTAGAGGAGAACACCGCATGTGCAGTAATCTGTTTACTTTTTACATAACTTATTGAGAGAGAAAAGGGAATCCGTAACTATTCTTGTAATACAAGTTTTTAAGTAAATTCAGACATAATATCAGAATTGTAATATTGCATATAAAGTTTATACATTCGAGAGAGTGGACAGTGCAATCTGAGAGATTAGTATGATGTTTTGGAATGCAATATAACTTCCTATTATGATTTCTCTGTGGTCAAATTGGAGCGCTGAACTGAACGTTACTTAATAAATGTGTTATTGTTGTTATGTTACAATTAAATACCCCAGTGACTAATTTCTTCAAAAAAACTAAGTCGTGCATTTTGCGTCTTGTTTTGTGTAGTATACTTAAAATTGTTAAAACATCGTGTTTGGAACAACGAGAGTTGAGTTTCCTGGCCATATTGCAGCCGTAGGCTAAGTGATACACAAATCTTTTCTGAAGTTTCTCAATTCTTATGCTATGAACATTGTAGCACGGTGACCAGACACTGAAATACTTCTACGTATTGTAAAGGCTGGTGATGTTTTAGGTGTATATACCATTTAAACTTTAGTAGCATTTCTTTACATTACATTTCTGCCGTCTCCCTATAAAAAAAACAACGTAATCGAATAAAAAAAAAATTGTATTAGTAACATATCTGCAATCAGCGAAACGAGATCTTTAACCCCTATAAACGGTTTTTGTATATCTTATTTAGTTTCAGTTTTTTTGTTAAGCAAATACAGCGTAACTGACAGTTTTAACCGACTTCGAAAAAAAAAGAGGAGCTTATACGTTCGGCTGTATGTACGTTTTCCGCTTTTTCCGTCAATTGTGGACCGATTTTGAAAATTCTTTTTTTGTTTGAAAGAGTGCACCCTCGCGGTGGTCCCACTGTCACCAAGTCAGAATCTGATGAAGAAATCTATGGAAATCGAGGAAAATCCTCAAATTTTATGGGCATCTCAGTGTTCTCACCGATTTCTCCATAAATAATTGTGGACCGATTTTGAAAATTATTTTTTTGTTTGAAAGGGTACTTTTTTGTTCGAGGTGGTCCCTGATGCCGACGATGCTGTTCCGGGTTCGTTTCGGCTATCACAAATTACTAATTATTTTCCGCAAATAAAAGTCGACTTTTCACTGTACACAATTTCATGTAATCAAAAAATCACCATGACAACAAAAATAAGGATATACGAAGGAGTCCGTAACAGTCCCGTTGTCACAAAGAAGTCAGAACTATGGAAATCGAAAAAAACCGATAAGAAAACTTTTTTTAAGGTCGGTTTTTTTTTCAACGAAAAACTTACAATTATTCAAACAAAACTAAAGGTGCCAAGGAGAGCAGATTTGCTTCTGTAATAAGATCTCATTCCACGATAATTACATTACATTACGTAGATTACGTTAATACGTCACGTCTATACGTTAAAGCAAGCATAGATAAGAACAATCGAATTGGATTAATCAGAGCGTGGTTACGGGCGCCCACTTTGTCGGCTTTGACAAGCGTGACCTTAGTACGAGTGGCTTACTTGACTCATCTTATTACCGTATGTTTGTTTATATATATTAAACGTTCTGTAAATAAACAACGGAAAGTTTACCTACACCGGGGTAATAAGTGCTGTAAGTGGAAGTGTAAGCGCGCCGCGCCGTGATAATGGTCGTACTCGTATATCATTTTGAAAGTACTTTCGGTGGTCGTTCAGCAGAGTACTGCCACCTTACCTATTTCTGCCTCCAAGCAATAATGTGAGCATTACCGTGTTTAGGTTATGAAGGGTAAGAGCGTTTGCGGAGTACGTCCGATTCGTATCCGTTTCCGAATTCGAGAAATGACGGTCCGAAATGTCACAGGGATCATTTTGTCTCTAGGTGTATAAGCGATATTCGTATTTTCTCGTATTGGAATCGTACTTCGTGCACAAGCAACATCCAAAGTGGGTCCGAGTTTTCTAGATTTGTATAGTCTCGGATTCGAAACCATCGAGTATATAACCAGAAATAGAGACGAAATGTCATTTAATTTGTTTGAAAACTATTCTGCCATATCATTACTGTGACAACTGCGCTCCGATTGGCCAGCCCGAGTTCGAAACAATTAACGAGTGTCGTCAATGGGTTTCCTCAACTGTTTCACTTCACATCGACCAGTTAACTTGAGCTTTGCCATAATGGACGAAAACTGCAAAATTACATATTTCATATTTAATTACCGATGAAATGTGATTCCATTTGTTTTGTAATTAGACGTATTGCTGTTTTTCCCACACCACCGAATAGAACAACACGGCCTTGTTAGAGATATTATCTTTGTTACAATAAATACAGAATATTTTTTGGAATATACTGAGACGTACACACAGGTCAGTAGTTGGCCTGTCTATATTTCAGTGCAAACGGGAGTTGATATTTATAAGAGTTGTATCGCTAATGTGTTACCAGGAATATATGGCCCTTATTTCGTCTCTATTTCTGGTTATATACTCGATGTTCGAAACGAATACGAATTAGATGCAGTCATAGACTTATGTCTCAGGGCGACGGGTGCACTGGCATTGCCCTACAGATTTTTGCAATTTAAGGCTCTGAACGGTATTGCAACTGTTAGACCAGGCGTGTCGCTTACCACAAGGCGCACGACTTGTTCGCCCCATCTCTTAGTATAATAAAAAATATTGAAACTCGGATAAGATTGGTTTGCATGTTGTCATTAGCCTTCTGAGAAAATTTTGTCAAATTGAGTACAACATAATCTAGCATTGTCAAGGTCATATGTATCGTACGAAGGCAATTTATTCGTAAATACCATCTTTCACAGTTGTTCGAGAAATCTTGAAAAGTTTTCACAAACTTGTCTGCTAACCTTGTGACCTTGATAGACTATTGTTTTTTCCACATTATTTTCATCCTGCATTCTTCCGAAGTAGATGCTGGTGACATTCTTCGCTTAAGCGATTTTGATATGAAAATGTATGTGAAGGTGTCTTATTTAAATCGCATTGTGAGATCTATATCTGTGTTGTTTTGTGTGTGAATGTTTTAATGGTGTTTCTAATGACGCGTAATAGTCTATTGTCTAAAGATTTTGTACATTTTCCTGTTGAATACAATGTAGGATATGAGGAATTTCGCAACGTATAGAGTGAAACAGAATATATTTTTTATCATATCAAGCGACGAGGCGAACTAGTCGTGCGCCTGGTGGTAACCGATACGCCTATCCAGCGCTATGATCTCAAGGGCGCTGCCACCGCGCCCCTCACCCTAAGATCTGTTCCATGGGTCTGTAGTTTCATCAGCGCCCCTAACTCTTCAAAACCGGAACGCAACAAAGGTAAGGTAAGGTGGCAGTACTACCTTGCATGAACTCATTCACAAGAATCTCTATATACAATAACACAAGAAGCTCTATTGCTACATTTGTAATGACCACAACACGATTACAGAAACAGATAAAAACAAAGAAACAAAAAGAAGATACAAACAAATAAAACAAAATTAGCAAACGAGGCAAAATAAAAAACCTACTTCAAAAGTTTGGGGAATTACATCTATTTGTCAAGTTTTATTGAAATCGGTTAACGGAAAGTGGGTTAAGTCCAATAAACCGAATTGATCGTCTAATTTGCCACCCTTAGAGGTGGAGTTAAAATTATTGAAATTGAAATTATTTTCTGCAAATTTGAATGTGACCACTTCCTAGGTATCCCTTTCCAACAAAAAGAATCATCGAAATCGGTTCTCAAATGGCTGACCCAAAACTGTCGAATTGAGGACCTCTCATCCTTTTTTCGAAGTCGGCTAAGAATACATTTAAATTTTCTCACTTTGCGTAATTTTTTTTATATTATTTACAAATTTGCTTAGTTGTCGTTATATTTTTTGAGATCAACTCCACAATACAATGTTTGAATAATGTCTGGTAGTTTTTGCGAGAAAAAAATTGAAATAAAAAACTTTTGTGCACGTTTACATTGATCGCTTTTGTCACAAAACTGGTCGCCTTTAGCAATGGATTATTTACCGTGAAACATTTTTTATGCAGCCATCCTTTCATAGAACTTCGTTGTAAAGAAAACAAATAAGATACGATATTAGTATAGTCGGCTTGAATTCAAATTTTTCCTTTAGTGAATCAGTACTATTGCGAGAGTCGAGCGGCAGAGATACTGGCCTTATTTCAGAATTTATTTTTTTACAAACTAAATGAAAGTCATTTGAAAAATGTATATCGTATACTATACGTGTTCTGTGTAAATCAGTTCACATTCAAAAAAAACTTATACATATATGTAAAGTACCTATCAATTCCATTGGTTTTCTTGTAAAATTTCGAGGTGTGTGTTTTTTTTTTTGTAAAAAGGGTTAGGAATCGTGTTTTCACACCGTGTGCTAATCGGTGTATAATCTCAATTTTACTATATATTTTTTCCAAAGTGATTCGTCCAACACTTTCACTGTTATACGGAATCAACCAAAGCCATTACAGCGTGAATTACAGACATATATCTAGATATATGTCTGTGGCTTGAATCGACGCGACATAGGCGTTTCAGCGAGTGTAGATGACTCTTGGATTTTTCCATACGAAAATAAAATAAGCAACTGCTGCTCAATACGTATCTGAATAATTCTAAAAACTAAGCATAATCTTATGATGTAATATATTGCACCGCATGGATTTAATAACTCGGCCTGACCTTTACCAGATCGCTGTCTATTAGCGGCTTATGTTCCATGTAATAAGATTCCCATCGGTTTATCTAAGAATGCATTATCTAACTAAGTACACGTGGTTTCAGGTTAATATAAAACCTGTGTATAATCCTGTGCCGTAATGTATTGCACCGCCAGGATCCAATGACTTTCTTTTACCAGATCGTCTGTCCAGTAGTGGCTTATATTCCATGTAATAAGATTTCCATCGGCTTATTTAAGAATGCAGTCTCTAAACTAGTTCACGTGGTTTCAGGTTAATAAAAACCCCTGCGGCCCTGTAAAGTTTTATACTGCAACGCAGGAACTCAATAACTTTCCCCGCCTTAGACCGTCCGTCCATCTACCGACTGACGGCCGTATGTTCCATATGGTAAGATTTCCATCGGCTTGCCTAAGAAAGTATTATCTAATTTAGTACACGTGGTTTCATGTTAGTAAAAATACCGTGTATGGTTTTTATATCGTTATATATTGGACCGCCTGGACTTAATGACTCTCCCTGCTTCAGACGGTCTGTCTAACAGTGGCGTCAGGTCTGTGTAATAAGAGTCCCATTGCCGTGCCTAAAAATGTATTTTCAAACTTGGTACACATGGTTTCGGTTTGGTACTTGGTACTTGGTGTAACGGGCTAGTGTCCGCAACTCGACGTCAAATGGTTTCGGTTTATTAAAAAAATACTCTGTATGTAGAACCTCACCGCATTCCGTAGAGAATGTGACCCGTAGATGATTATGTATTGTTGAATTAATTAACAAACACTGGAAAGCGCAAAAAATTACAATTGATAATTAAATAATTTCTGTGTACAAGTGAACATAATCGAACAATCATCCATGTAGCCCGTAATCGATTCAAAATAGATCCGACTAATTGCACTTTCGACTTCGATTAATCAATTTGTTATTGAACGAGTTAAAAATATTACTATACTACTTCCGGTTATTTCTACAACGTTTAAATTTATTGCATTGCCATTACCATTTGTATTATAATATACGGTGTACTACATGTATAGTTATGCGATGGCACCGTACAATTTTGACTGATGAACATTCTGACAACTTCTCTAATTCTTTTAGAATTCTAACTAACAATACAAAACAACTCTGCGATAATAATTCACGATGTTTTATATTGATCGATCAGGTTACCGCGTAGGGCAAAAGACTGCTTAGCAGAATTTATATTCTCTTTTTCCGACAGGGTTGCCGTTTGAGCTATTTCTGCAGAGTTTAATTAATCTGTCATTAATTACTTAATTTCGAGATGGTTCTGGATGCCAATTCTGGTAGGATTAATTGGACGTAGTTAAACAAGGATCCAATGCACATCCAGTCCCTTTCGAGATATGGCAGTTTGAAGTTTAAAAGTGTTTGTCACTCTTGTTTTATTTTCAAAACTTATAATGTCATGTAAACTACAGAGATATTTATTTATGTTTATATGTTGGTTTTTTTTTTGCTGATCAAACAGGTTAGACTTTATTAACCGTTTGGTACGTATAACTCATTTTTATTTTGTGGATTGGATTCTTTTTGCTTAACTGCGTCCAATTTGGGAAATGAATTTTTCTATATTAATTCTGATCTGGATAGTGCACTTAAATATACTAATTAATTTCGTTGCTTCTGGTACTCATACTACAGGCAAATCCCCTTGATATTGGTATATAGTCTTTATTATTATAAATGAGTAAAACACGTCCTAGTTTGAGCTGTATACCACATGTAAACTAATTTAGTATTTTGTTATAATTGAGTGATAATAAATTAGTAGTTGCAATTCTACTAAAAAAAGGCCAAGTCAAGAGTGCCCTTAACCGATGATGTTGATGATATGGAAGATGTGTGTCAGCATCGTGATAAGTGGAAGGTTGTGATCTTTGCCTACCCCGATAGGAAAATGACGTGAAGTATATATACAGTGTCTTTTTTAACTGGGATAGTATGTGGAAATTCGAAACTGTAGGAGATACAGGAAAACTGCTTTAGGAACCATAAGTCTTTTTATGTGTAAATCATTTTGGCATTGTTAATTTTTTTGGTCAAGCGCGAGTTGTCCTTAAAAATCAACATAATTGATTATTATTATTTTTAATGCTGATGGAATTCATTTCATGTCAGGATCATTTCATTGTATTGGAAGAAAAAATCGGAACAGCAGAAGTTATTTTTTTCTAATATCCATTGACGGAACGAACAAGTGGCGCGCCTGATGGTAAGGTACACGCCTGTCCATAGCAATTGCAGTGCCACACAGAACTTTTAATCGCAAAGATCTGAGGGGCACTACGACTGCGCCCGTCACCCTGAGACGAAGTTGACAAGTCCCATGTGCGTGTAATTTCTCAAGCACCCTTACCCTTGAAAACCGGAACACAGTAATTACCGAAAAACATTACTGCTTGGCAGCAGAAACAGGTAAGGTAGTAGTAGTAGGCAGTACTTCCCTGGACGAACTCAGGAGCTCTACTGCTATTAAAAGTTGGTCAAATTGAATGAAATATTATTCATTTGTAGGAAAGAGGAAAAGAGACTTTTTATGTTATTCCGTATGGATAGGTGTGGCGTCAACCTTAATGCCACTTACAAAAAAAGAATAGTCCAAATTCTGAAGATTTTGACTGAACATGGTATGTTTTATTTTCGTAAGACATTATTTTTAAATTTTATAATAAATACTTTGTAATACGGCTTACATAACCCTCAACGATCATAAAAGAAGTGATTTCCACAACTATTACGATATTGTTGGTTGGTAACCGGTCAATTAAATTTGCTGTTACATCAGGCTTGACGACTGTGTTGGTTTTGCTTGGAATGCGTGGGCAGTTTTTATTGAAATAATGTAAAATGTAAACAAACTTTCGTGTAGGTTATCATTCTCTTCATGTTTAGGAAAAATGTAAACAGATCTTCGTGTTAGTCATTACCAGCTTTATGTGTAGGAAAAGTGTAAAACAGACCTTCGTTTAGGTCACTATTGTCTATGTGTGTAGGAAAAGTGTAAACGAACGTTAGTGTAGGTCATCATAATCTTCAAGTGTAGGAAAAATGTAAACAAATATTCATGTAGGTCACCATCATCTTCATGGCCAGAGAGAGCTGAAGCTCCTCGATATGAAGAGTTCAGTTCGCCTTCTTTATGAGTACCAGACCAACCGTATTTTCTCCGGGCACTGGCGACATTTTTCGTCTTCCGTCTCTATAGATATATATATAAAACTTTATTAATTACCAAGGCAATTTATTTACCAAAATTAATACTTTGGGTGTAAAATGGAAGGACTTAAAAATAAATGAATAGAAGGAATTTACAACTTTAATAAACATTACTTAGATTAATCACTATTACTCTGATTTCCTTCATTCAATACAATACAATAACTAATAAAATGACGCGAAGCAAATTTTTTTTGTACAATATCAAGTGACGGAACGAACAAGTCGGGCACCTGATGGTAAGCTTAGGTCGCCTGTCCATAACAGTTGCAGTACCACTCAGCTCTTTATTAAAAGAAGAAAGACACAAAGATCTGAGGCGCACTACCACTCCGCCCGTCACCTTTAGACATAATTTGACAAGTCCCATGTTCCTGAATTTCACCAGTACACTTCAAAACCAGAACACAGTAATGCTGGCATTACTGTGTTCTGGCACTACTTTCCTGGTCGAACTCTTTCACAAGGAGCTCTACTGCTACTAAAATACACAATTTAAATACATAATATTAATCAAAACTTCAAAATTACTTCATTGTAACAAAGTCAGTAAAATAAAACCACAAATTAAAAAAGCTCTTTAAAAATAAATAAAAATTTTCTTTATTAACTTTCACAAAAGAAACTTAATGTATCCTTACAATGGGTCCTTACAAGTTATTCGTTATATAATTCGACGAAAAATTTTAATTAACGTTCAAAAATAACTATTATTGCATTCTCTAACGTGCTTGTCCTCAAATTCTACAATCTTTATAACGCCCTATGGTATTTTGTAATAAATTGTCTTTAAGTGTTCCATTTCCATAGCCTCGGGGCGGCTTTAAATTAATAAACAAATCTTATATAATTAACCTGTTCGAAGCTTAAGGTCGAACATAGCCAAACAATTAACTCGGTTACGTCTGTCGTCGTGGAATAAAGCGGGAACTAGTTTAAATGAAATCGAAGTTAATAAAAATCTAGTTAGTCCCCTACTCTACCGTGTTAAATCAATAATAAATAAATACACCTAATACGAAAAATATCTTTTTGAGAAAACTCTTCGAGAAAGATAGTCCTTTTTTTTGTAGAAAATACATTTAACTTACTTTGTACATTAGATATTAAATATATTATATTGTAATTTACTTTGAAAAATAAGCTATTTTGTAGCAGCAGAGCTCGTTGTGAAAGAGTCGTCGAGAGAAGTACTTCTACCTTACCTATTTCTGCCGCCAAGCAGTAATGTGAGAATTACCGTGTTTTGAAGGGTAAGCGTGCTAGTGAAATTACTGGCACATAGAACTTGTCAACTTATGTCTCAGGGTCACGGGCGCAATGGCAGTGTCGTTCAAAGCTTCGCGATTTAAAACTGAGTAGTACTAGTTGCAGTAGTGTGTACAAAAGAACTTCTAAATTTTCCTTAAAAATATACTATTTACTCACCTAATAAATATGAATAGCTAAGCCATGATATTAAAAACATGACATTATCACAACAATCTACTTGTATGTCATTTATCAAACTCCGATTTCTCGTTTGATAGCTTTACATATGATGATGCTGTACAAATCGTTCTTTTATGCGTTATACATATAGAAAATAAAATATCTTCACGTTCATACCGCACACTGACTTCATCAAAGACGTGGATGACTTATTGCACCAATATTATTTACTACGTGAAAAACTTCTCCGATAAGGTGAATATCAAACAAACGGATAGCCGCCGACCTCTCTTCCAAAAGTACAATATACGCCACCTTTTGTATACATCTTTGAGATTTGTAAATTAATTCGTTAAAATCAAGATTTATTTAACGTCGTCACGACTCGAGATTTTATATAATAATTATATAAAATATACGAATTCTACCTAGATCTAGATTAACTCTACATTTGTCTTTCAAATCCAAAAATTAATAACAAATTGCCTGATCTATTAAAAAAAACGGAATGGTTGATAAAACTATTAAATAATCTCTGTAAAGAGTACTAAAAAAACGACCTTAAAAGTCCTTCATCCCCTAGTTTGCCACCCTGAGAGGTGGAATATTGTCTTTAAATTTAAATGGGACCACTTCTGAGCATCATGAAAATCGGTTCACAAATTATCGCGTAACATACGTACAAATAAAAAGAACAAAAATCATACAAACGAATTGAGAACCACCTCCTTTTTTTGGAGTCGGATAAAAAAGCAAAAGCTTTATTTAAAAAAATGTTATTATAATATTTTTAGAATTTCTGATCGAAAGCAGTAGAGGTCCTTGTGAAAGAGATCGTTCAGGTAAGTACTGCCGCCTTAACTATTTCTGCCGCCAAGTAACGTGTCACAGATCTTTGTGATTTAATGCTCTGAGTGATAACTGCAACTGTAACGGACAGGCGTATTGCTTAACATCACGCGCACGACTTGTTCGTCCCGTCACTTGTTATCATAAAAAAAATGTGTATAATATGAAAGACGTATCCTCTCGACACCTTTAAATGGAAGCGTAAGAGCAAAGGTCACATATGACTACTGTCAAAATGTATTACTAAATATAACACGTCGCCTTACGTATGCAGATTCTCATATAAGATAAAATAACGTAACGTAAAGTGAAAAGTAGTCCGTCCGCGGTGAGCCTAAGTTGAACAGTGGGTGAAGGCCGATTGGCGAACTTTCGCGCACGCCCTGTACGATATAATTATGCATGTTGCGTTGTTTGTTGCATTACAATTTATTTCCTTATTTAATAATGCGCAAAAATTAAGTGTTATTATATGTGTCGATAGTATTGTGAAGTTTTAGACACTAATTGTAATTGAGACTACGGGCACTAATTGGCCTGCAGCGTTTCCCGATAATTGCAGTTTGCCAATGTATAAACGTGGCGATTCTTATATGTATATCCTACTTTTCTGACGAGTCGATATATTCATCAACAAAGTTCGAAGTGATAATTATCAAGGATAATTATCACGATAATTATCTTGATATTTATCAAATTAATTGGAACCTTTAACTGTTATCGCTAGCAATATCATGCAATGTGTTTATATCAGAGACGTATCCACGTGTCAATGTCAAACTTACAAAAAATCACTAACTGAATCCTTTCCTTCCATTTGTGAACCGATTTCGACGATTCTTGTTGGAAAGAGGGTACTCAGTATTGGTCCCATTTAAAATTGAAGAAAATATTCCACCTATAAGGGTGGCAAACTAGGGGATGCATCCGGTTTTGCGCACTTTCCGCTAGTTACGGGATTTCAATAAAACTTGGCAAATAGATGTAATTCCACGATCTTTTGAGTTCGGTTTTTTTAGTACTCTGTACTGAGATTATTTCTCGTGTTAATCTAATTTCGTGACTGTTATTTTTAGTCAAAAATTAAAGAGACAAAACTATGAATTAGCATATATAATTATCAGAGACGTGTCGAATAATTATCAAGGAAAATAAAAGTCTTGATAATTTTGGACTCTATTCATCAACAATTGACAACCTCGGAGGCCCAAGAATTAGCATCGTGGACGCTAGATGTGGTCTGGGGTTTTCTCCGTAGGACAGATTTCGCTAATGAATTTTACTACTCGTAAATTGGTTCTGGTCTATGTAACTTCGTGTAACAACACAGCTTGACGTCCAGGCGCCTATTTTACGTGTGGTCTGGTCTATGTATTCCGGGTAGTACAGCTGAGTTAAATTAATGTTCTCGTACTCATTGTACAGGAAATTCCCTATTTTGAGTCCAGGTGTAGCCGTCTATTACATGTCTTAATTGTCTTAATTCTTTGCAGCAGAAACTACCTACCCTGTTCTTTCGAAACTACTTCCTGTTAAACAATTTTTAAGACAAAAATATAACAAGGCGATAAGTGTCACAGCAGGTGAAGGCCGCGGCGAAGTTTTCACTCTTGCGCAAGCTGAGTCATCCGTGTATGATTGTGACGTCATCGTAGTGACCTTCGCTTTTTATCACTGAATTGTCAAGAAATGAGAATTGAACACATGCTGAGAAATTTCTAAGAGGGCCATTGTTATTTATTATATAATATTACAATATTGCATTGAGCTGATGGAAGTTAGTTATGAGCACTGTTTCTTTAAACTGTACTTTTATATTTATTGCATCATATTAGTCAGAGTTCAAAATGATCAAGATAATTCTTGTAATTGTCCGATATATATCCGATAATTATCTATGCCGATTCATAGTTCTCTTTTAAATTTTTGATTCAATGTGAAAGTACTTATTTAAATATTATGTAAAATAGCAATCTAAGATTATCGGTTGTTTTATTATTTCAAAAAAAAACAAGAAGCAAAATAAACAACATTCATACAATATCGTAACAATGACTTGCTATGGCGTATAGATATAGGAAATTTACTTTTATGTTGAGAGAAAATATATAAAATTATCACTATTATAAAAAAGGTTATTCAAAAATCTTTCACTGATATTACTAGCCGCGACGAATGCCGAGAGTCAGTACAAAGATCTATAATAAAAACACATAGGAGAATTTCGACGGCTCGATAACTGGACGCGTGGCTCAGTTGGTTAGAGTAATGCTACGGTGCAGCATGGTCGTTGGTTCAGGTCTCACCACATGGTCGACGAAAAATTTTTCTATGTATTCGATCTTTGTATTCATAATGATAATAATTATTATTATTATGGTGCAGTCAACATCCATAGTTCAGCTGGCATGAAGACAGCCAAACAGTTTAGTTACGATGCAAATTGTAACGCAGCTCGTTCATGTGCTTGCGCTTAGAAACCACTGCGTATGACTGACTACTCACTCAAATACCATTCACTTATTTCCGTCTTTCTATGAAACTTATATTAAAATTATAGCCATAAAACTCAGTTACACCAACGTAAATTTTTACAATCTATAAATTGTAACATATCTTACAGCATAATTACACGATACTTAATGTTTATGCTCGTATTCACTCGATGTATCGGTACCACTCGATAGGTGCAATCGTGTAGTGTTACGCGCTTGCCGTTTGTTGACTTCGTGTTACAGAAGTTATGTATTAATAGTTGAATGATTCAATTTAATCATCGGTTAAATAGGTCGAGACGGCAGACGAACATTTGTATTATGTATTATTGCAATACACCGTCGCCATATAACTAAAATAAAGGATAATTCACGTATTTACAGTAGAATTTTTGCTCGACATGTTTCGAACCAATTCGTGGTGCTTAATCGTGAGATTCCGCGGCGGTGACTCGACGGAAACAGGACCAAAAATTACGGAGAACGAATTACAAACTACGAAAGCGTAAAAGGCAATTATTTTTCAAAATAATAATAATAATAACGCACTTACTTAACATAGCCCCGCACTAGGGAAACCCTTTGTCGCGGGGGCCATGGACACACACATAGACAACCACAAATTACACCCAAGCTCACGAGATAAATAAATGTAGGCCATACAAATATTTCTCCCGGCCCGGGAATCGAACCTGAGACCTCTACGCGGCCGTCCGGCATGGTAACCGTACGGCCAAGGAGGCAGTTAAAAATGATTTATCACTTCTTTTTTTAAGTGACGGGACGAACAAGTCGTGCGTCTGATGGTACCCGATACGCTTGTCCATAGCAGTTGCAGTGTGACTCAGACCTATAAATCGCAAAGATCTGAGATGCACTCCCTGAGGATTAAGCTGGCATGTCAATGATACTTGTTGTGCCTGTAATTTCATCAGCATATTCATATTACTTCTTGGCGGCTGAAATAGGTATGGTGGCAATACTTCCCTGAACGAACTGTTTCCCACGAAACCCTACTGCTACTTAAATATATAAAGTTATTGACGTAGTTGTGTAAAATTGTCATGCTCTTTCGATCTGTCTAAAAGTTTTGTTATTCGAAAAAAAGAATGTTTTTATGTAAACATGCTTTTAAAAATCTAAAAAATGTTTTTAAGCTTTGTGTTTCACAAATCATGTAAATTTTGTAGTTTGGCTTTTACGCTCTTTCTTCCCCGAATATCGCTATGTCGGTTAGACATGGGTTTCCTCTAAAAATATACCAGGATTACTTCACATATATGTAGGGCTAGCGCGAGAGCGACACAAAACGCTGAATAGTGCTATTCTCGCAAATAGATCTCTCACTTTATGTTGCGCTCGCGCAAGTCGCGTCTGATCATTTTAACTCTACAGTACAGTCTTAAATTTGTTTTTCTTTTACAATTTCCTATAGTTTTCAAAGTTTCTATTACACCACCTCCCTGACAATGTCAGTTGGTACTTCATAATAAATCTTCGTATAGTAGAGTTTTTATTTCCAATTCAATATATTGTATTTGTCAACGTAATTACAGTAGATAAGTGATGATAAAATATATCGATACCTCCAATGAACACTACGCCAACTTTATTTTTTGCTCATTTTCTGTTATTTTTGTAAACAGCTATATTTATTTACTAATATTATGCTCCCCAGTTTTGTAGAAAAAAATATCTTTATTTTTTTATTTTTCTTTATTTATTCTTTGTTTCTTAACAAAAAACAAAATTGGAATAAAAAACAAAAAAATCGAATTTTGTGAAAAAAAAACAATATACAAAAAAAAATATCATAAAATTAAGTTAACAGAGTGTTTATTGGAGGTATCGATTTTATATGACCCTCTACACTGCTCCTTATAGTATACGAACTATATAAATGTATTCACACGAACTATATAGGCATTCATCATGGCTTTTAGTAACGGAGTTCTCCGATACGCAGGCTTCCTCACTATATTTTCCTTCTCCATTAAATCATTATGAGTTATATTTAATTATCTGATGCTTATCTACTCATAATTTTATGGGATGAGATGTAAAATAACTAACCAGACTTTTGAAAAAACAAGCACTGCATTATTTTGGGGATTTTCCTAGTGTTCGTAAAATGTGCCGGTATGTGTAGACGTCGTAATTACTACTAAAGAACTGCACCATGACAACAACCCGAGTGGCCCAACGGTTTGCACTGTGGCCACTGGTTGAGGAGGTCCCGGGTGTGATTCGCAGTAAAACCAATTCGGGATTGAACTTTACAGAAAATTAACAAATAAATATTAGACAACATCATATACGTTGCTCTAATCCCAAAGTAAGTAAATACTCGTAAATCACTTGTGTTATGGAAATGGGAAACAACGACGGTACCAGTTAGACGTAAAAGTTAGTTTTTCTTCATTGACCCGGACGGAGATGGCGAGGTCATGAAAACCGATGTGCAAGCCACACGATTCACGGAGATGTAAAATTTTTAAAATTGGGTTTTCTAAATTGGTTCTGATCTGGATGTTCTGAGGGTGCCACGAAGTGAATTATTTTCGTTTGCTCTGATACTCATAGTATATTGGCAAATTTCCTAGTCTGAAAACAGGTCATTGGTGGGGTTATCTAGCTCATTATATACATTATTATTTTTACTAAGCTTACTCTTTTCTATAATACCAACGGACATAACAGTTGCAGTGCCACTTAGATGCTTTAAATCGCAAAGATCTTAGGGGCACTGCTACTGCGACCGTCACCTTGAGGCATAAGTTGATAAGTCCCATGTGTCTATAATTTCACCAGCACCCTTACCCTCCCAAACCGGAACGCAGTAAAGCTCACATTACTTTGGCGGCAGAAATAGGTAAGGTGGCAGCATTTCTCTGGACGAACTTTTTCACAAAGAGCTCTACTGCTACTATAATGAATATAATAATAATAATAATAATGTGCCAGACAACCTCACCAATTGCCTGGTCTCAAACTAGGGCATTTCCTGTACAATGAGTACCAGCAGCAACGGAATTCATTCTGAGGCACTTCCCAGAACACCTAGATCAGAACCAAATTGGAATGAATTTAAAATTCATTTCCTAATTAGTCTTATCGGGATTCGAACCCGGGACCTCCTCCTCCAGCGCCCTTAGTGCAAACCGTTGGGCCACTGAGGTCATCAGACTATAGACATAGACTTGTTATATATAGAGATATTATTACGTAAAGATGTTGAATTATAAGTTAAAATATTATGAAGTGTTGTTAGACAGTTAGATTGATTCGGTTATACGAAAATGTTTCACGATTATCCCATAATCGGACGTAATTACTATTTACGCAATCGTTAATGGCCCACGCAAAAGTGAATATGTAAATTCCACTACCTACATTTCATATACAGTTTGACACCGTTTTAATAACCATTAAGTGTAAACAAACCACAATGATCAAATAGAAAAATTCATATTGTAAATAGGAAATGACACTATTTTTTGGGATCTAAGTCGCGTTTATTTTTTTTAAACAAATCAGCAGTCAGCTGTGACCATAAAAACAAATAATGTTGCTATTACACTTTACCTTAAATTAAATAATTAACTTAAATATATCCTTTTTTATGTATATTATAGGTTCCATATTTAAAAGTAAAGAAATCTCTTAGTGTTATGTTTACTCTCAAACATGGAACCCATAATATACATAAAAAAGTATAAATATATTATTCAAGTTATATAGCAAAATATGGTATTTTGACTTACAACAACTTAAGTGGGAGGTATAATTATTCGTTATTTTTTTCATAAATAAAAGTCTACTTTTAGAAAATGAACCTATTGACTGTCAGTCAACCGTGACCATGGGTCCTGTAAAGGATTATCCACACACATCAGGGCCGTGCCCGGGACGTGGACGTTGGTTTGTTTGAAAAAAAAAACAAATATACGCGATTTAAATCCGGAAAAATAGTTTCATTTCCTATGTGTAACAATCGCGAAAACCTAAGAACTCGATAAGTCTACTTTTCTTACTTGACATCTATATTCGCTGCGTCACAATGACAATAGGCAAATAACTTTATATAAAACAAAACCGACCTCAAATACATCTATTTGCCAAGGTTTATTGAAATCGGCTACCGGGAAGCGCGCGAAACCGGATTCATCCCCTAGTTTGAGGTGGAATATTTTCTTCAAATTTAAATCCCTCCTTCCAACAAAAAAAATCATCAAAGTAGGTTTCTCAAAATTTAGAGTAACTGTAGCCGGAGTTATCGCGTAACATACGTACAAAAAAAACATACAGTTGAATTGAGAACCTTTTCCTTTTTTTTGAAGTCTGTTAGATATGTAAAATATAAAAGTTTTTAAATCGAAGGAGTCGTTACATGTCCATTATATGCATTTGAGGGTACACATTATCGAATAGCTAGCAACAGTCAACCGGCCCCCAGACTCGCGCTCCGGTGCAATGTTGCAACACTGGTAACCAAACGCCAATACCCCTTATATGTATAACGATCTGGTTAGTTTAGCAATGTGTTAGCAAAGGATCACCTTTTTCGCGGTCACGCCACTGTCCTAATATTTAAGACTTATGAATCGGTCCCCGCTTGCATATTACAATTTGAACATGTTTATATCACTGTGTTCGTTAGAAATAACATTGCGAAATGTTTATAATGCTCCGGATACCGGTTACTTGGCTTTATCTCGTCGTACGTTTTATGACTCATTTTCTCACGTTAATCACTTCCATCTTGAAACTAAGAAGTGTCATTCAAAATTGGAGTAAAAAGAGCAAAGGCATCTAGCTAGCTTTACGTAATGAGTAAGCATTGAGTATGGAGCAACGAAACGCTGCTAATGAAATTATTACAAAACAATGACATCATTAACCCGGCAACCTCGCCCGCGACATTGCTCTCGAATGCGATGCGCGTGCGTTGTTATTCGAGGGTTGGTGTTTTGCTTCCATATCACTGTTAAATTAAGTGTAATGTCGATGCCTTACTTTTTCAAACTCGTATCTTAAAGAGTGATTAAGGAGATGGCAAAACTGACTATTTATTTGAAATTTCTTTTCAGGGGTGTTATATTGGTTGCATTTCTTTAAGAATAGGTAAAGGCCAGTGTGAGAATATGAAGGAAATGTGATTTGTAATCAGCCTGCAAAATTTGTATATACAATCCATTTTTTCATTTCAGTAATTTGTGCTTTAAGATACGAGATTGAGAAAGTATGGCGATAGAGCGTTGGCTGTATTGTTGTATAGATGTAAGATATTTAAAACTGTTTTGGCAGAAAGCGCGGCGTTACAAATCTTGGAATGTATGTACTAACAATATAATATATAATATAATACAACAATATTATAAAATAAAAGCAGATCATAGGATATCAAAAATCGCGCTAAATGCCAAATGAAACACCAAAACTAAACCAAATATAAAACGCAGTCTATGTGACAATTTGTGTACATTTGCTATCGCCCAAAATATTTTAACGTTTTAACTACGTATCGACGCTGGAAAGCAATCTTGTCGTGAGGTAAAACATTGAAGCTTTAAAATTTTTTACGTTTTGTCGAAAATAGAAAAAAATCATCGTATCATCCAAAAAAAAAAAATTTTAGTACTTCCAAATTTATAACAAGTCGTTTTCTCAATTTTTCGAGATACGACAAGATTATTATCCAGCGTCGATATGTATCGTTAAGGCGTCGTATTTACCTTTAACAGGCCAACGTTTCTGTTGTAGCTAATAGAGAACTGGGCAACAACTATTTAGGATTTTTCCATAATATTAACAGTGTGTTCCGATGGTAATTTTCACAAAAATATGCAGAAGCAATCTTCATAGCATGTCCCAGTCGTAACAAGATGGACAAATAAATATCAATTCAACGCCTCATCTACATAAGTGAAATTTTAAATAAAATGCCAATACCTATAATAGCAACTTCTAGTTGCTTATCTATGATTTACATACGCATGAAATAGTGATTGTAATCTAAGTCGATAACCCGACCTGTTGTGTCACAAACGATCAGTGAACAATGAGCAGTGATAAGCTTTTGCTCACAAGCTATTATTACATCTTGACGTAATATGTAACTAAATCACACAAGTACTGGATAACGGTTTAAAAAACTGGATGTGTATTACTTCTTGTTAATTTTAAGACTAGACCGAAATGATTTTTGGAAATGAAACGGGCTGACTTGTCACTCGTGACATTGGGACTTGTACAGAAATCCGAAACGTTGGTTTGTTTGAAAAATGTTATTATGGTCCGAAAAAATAATTTCATTTTGGAAACTTATTTGATAGAGTCATTTTGTGTCCACTCAGTAGTCACGCAAAGAACGAATTTTGGAGATTTAAAACGTTCTGTCGCTACCAAATGACTAAGTTCCGGCGAAGACAATGAGATCCCCAATACGATGTTAGTTGCGCCAACAAAATATAAAGAAGCCAGTGATTTGCGTTGAAACAATCAAGCCAACGGTTACAAAAGAATTACACAACTATTGCAGAAGCACCGGCTCCTTATTGTTATTTTTTATACACCAATTTCCAGGCGAAATGACATGTGCTTTAGTGTTTTGGCATTTGACGACGTGACTAAATTCGTAACGTAGATTCACTTCTACATTAATGACCATTGTGAGGTAAACTGTATTTAATAAGTAAGGTAAAGTATTTAAAAAATCAACTATTGATGGGACTCATTTGTTTCTGGTTTATTTTTTTATCAATCACAAACCGATTCTCTTTCTTTTTATCAACAAAAGTATGAAGGTCACCAAAGGTTAAAGAAGGTACCTATATATTCTGTCAGTAACGTAAAGATGAATGAAATGTACTGAGCGTGTTAAAGATATGATTACATAATTTATCATGAGTCTATAAATGTAAAAAGTGCACCTCTCAAGTGAATAAGACATCGTTTGCTTACAACTGAACTTGATGAACCACTTTCAAGTCAAGACGCATTGTAGTTTAAATGTAACAAGTCAAAATCGACCTATCAATGGCTGTTCCGGTGTTGACGTTGATGAAATAGTGCTATTAACTAAACGATGATGAGACCAAATGAAGACGCGTTAGTTATTTGAACTTTGCGGTCTACTATACATTACTGAATAATATCATAAAGTACTTAATAATACCCTATTTATCATTTTGTTCTAAGTTGCGAAATTGCACAGCGCATGCAAAATTTGAAATATGCGTTCAAAGTTTCATATTCTAGTTAGTCTTCACTTTCGATACATTATTGTGATCTTACGAATAAAAGGTACATTGTTGCTCTCAATGGTATTATGCGCGATGGAATTTGCTGGTCACTTTTAATTTATTTTTTGCATCGACTTTCCGGTGCTCTTTCAATTTCCTGTCCATATTTTTAATTCCTTGCGGTCCGAACTCGACCTCATCTTGAGGTTTTATCATATCAGACTTTTGTGGTTGATGGCTCTTTTGAAAGTCTAATAACTGCAAATAGGAAGCTGCTTAGTAACGTCAAGGCGTCGCCTTCCTAAGAATGTATGGTTGTGTCAATTCACTTTCACTCAATCAACTCTAACTTACGGATTATTTATTCAATCCAATGTGGGTGAGTTAGAAGTATAGACATTTAGATATAACTTCATACGAGTATATCGGTCCTAGCTTAGAATTCGGTCCTCTTTAAAAGCCTACTTATGTGATCAAACAAAACGAGTAAATATACATATATGTATATAAGACACAGCATGTTGACATCGTCTTTTTTGTCGTTCGACAAATCAACAAAATCAGACACATTTTACTGATCGTTAAAACGCAGCATAACTACGACAATAACGATTTTCAAAAATCGAGCAAATCAGTAGGCACCTGTTGACCGCCAAAGCACACTACATCGAGCGACAATAACAATCGTCAAAAATTAGAGCAATCTGTAGGCAATCAATCGTCAAAACCTCATGAATCCTGTCGATCTAATAATGTACACACCAGACTAATTATCACTAGATCTAACATCGAAGGAAAACTTATTGTATATTCACGTAAAAGGATGATACAGAGCTGAAAGAAAAATAATCAAATCTGCTCACAATTCACAAGAACACACAACCTGCTCGCAAATCGTGACTGGCAAATATACAATTGGTTTATAAAGCTTAAACAGTGCGTTCATATTTAAACGTATTCGTAAGCGACTTTGCCATTGACGGAGCTGTTATCGTCTGCCAGCGATTTTCCACGCACTGCGTTTGACATCGTTGGGAAAATGCCTTCTTTGTCATACATTGTTCTGAAATTAACATGTTTACATTTACTATTTTCTTTACCGGCTTTCCTTTATTTCATTTCCGTTTTTCCCTAACGAAAGTACTGTTTTGACGTCACTTTCTATCTGTAAGTTTTAAGTTGCTTATATCGCGTCGTGAACTCGTTTGACGTTTCATAGTTTGATGTTCATTCAAATGATATGGTGAATTTGTAGATGTTAGTTTTTAAGAATTTAACAATTTTTCGAGTCAAACTTTCTAGAACATTGTCTGCTGAAGTACTGGCATAAAATTGGCCAATTCACATTTATAAATGTATTTTGCACGCGAATTTTTGAGTTTATAAGCCTAAGTGATTTTGAAATTTTATAATTTACGGTAAAGCAATGAACTATCCTTCGATACTTGTTTCTACATCGTGTCTTGAGTTTTAGTTTTACTCATTTTCTATGGTTGTGTTTGGTAAACAAATTGTTTAAATAGTTTATTACGTACAAAATAATTCTTCCTATTCATGAGACGATTCTTCTCTGTCTTACAAAGGGCTATTTAGTTTATGTTCGTCTACACTAGCATTGCAGTTAGCTTTACAATCTGCGTACAATCTCCTCATAGGCTCAGGTGCTCGTATTACGTCAGTGACTTTCCACTTCTAAGAAATATTTGCAAGGTCTGTTGCCATAGAAACGATTTCACGCTTAGATATTGTTAATTATTGACCATAATTCATTGATACAAAATAGAGTTTTTTATATGGTCTCTGTTAGTGTTTGTTTCGTGTATTTTTTAGAAGTATTTATCGATCTCGGCTACATTTCGCACCCTTAGTAATATAAGGGCACAATCCAAAAAAAGTAGATTTTTGGGAAATCGCGTATTAAGATTCTGGATTCCTACATTACACCTATTTTTTCAAATAACATGCTTATTATTTAAGTTATAAATATGAAATTTGGCAGATTTGTTCTTTGATAAATGTATTATAAATAGCAATAAAAAAAATAAAGAATATAAATAAATTCTATAAGTTTCAAGCAAGTTAAAAAAACACTTTCAAGTTAGACCCATATAGTACAAAAAATATAACAGAAATATGGAGCTATTTAAGTTTGATCCCATTTATTATTTAAGTCCCTATCAATTCCCAAATTTCCCAAAAATCTACTTTTTTTGGATTGTGCCCTTATATTACTAAGGGTGCGATTTCTCGTTCACAACAAGAAAATGATCCTAGAAGACTGTTTATGAATTTTGAAGAGATTTCGATTGGCATTCACAGATTTTGAAAAAATGGTACAGTCAGCAAAATTAAAAGGCGTTTCACGAAGCTTTTTTTTATGCCATTCGATGATCCTATTTCTGGTAAGGATCATAAGTTACTATAGGACTAAGTGAGGTAAGACTACTAGAAATGTCAGAAATCACAAAAAGCTTTACCGTACATTATAGTAGGTACCTACTCAATAAAAACTTCATAAAATTCCATTAGAAAAACAAACTGATCACTAGAAATGAGATACATGGACAATCTTCTAGGAACGGTTTCCTGTAGCTATGACGGTTAAGTTAGCTAGCTATCTTTACTGACCCATCCCAATTTTCCATCCTCTCTATTTTGACCAATGGTCCAAATGGGTACAATCATTAAAAAAACGATAATGATTACTGTTATTTGATGCCACCAGACACCTAATAATATATTACATGCTTACCAATACACTCTCAGCAATAACGTCATTACTTGAAAGCAATATCGTGTTACTAATAACGTCTGGCTGACTTAACACTTCTACACATTTACGATGATTGGTTATGCAAAAATCACTTAAATCATTGCCCATTCGGACATGTCACAATGACGAGGCATAGAATTCAGTCTTCCTCTGTCCCACTTACACACTTCCTACAACAAACTTTTCACACCTCATAAGCTTCGAATGTCGCCTGAGCGTGATTGGTGACAATGAATCACGTAATATTTAGCTTGATCTCGATTCTTCTTTACTTCTTCCGTGGTTTTTATTATGAATGTCTAGCTTTGTGGGCTTTGAATTAATAATAATATACGTAATGTAGAGAATCACACCAATTACCTGATTTGATATTAGGAAAGTCCCAGTGCTATGAGTACTAGAGCAACGAAATTCACTCCGAGGCATTACTACGAATACACAGATCAGAACTAATACAAAAAAGTTTATTTCCCACATTGGAACCCGGGACCTCCTAATCCATTATCCACAGAGCAAAACGTTTGGACCACCGATGTCGTCAAGTAGAACTAAAGCGGAATTGGCAATTTCTGTATGTGTCGATTTTTATTACAATTCAATGTGTGCTATCTTTGCTTACGTACACATTGTAAGGTACAGTAAACGGAGCAATAGGAGATAGAATTTTATTAGTAGTAAGTCAGTCAAAACATGGATAATGAAGATGTTATATGGAAATAACATAGACAGCCTTGAGCCCTGTGCAATAAATTTCATCAACCCAGTTATACGTCCGACTGCAAGGCACGGGTCTCCTCTCAGGCGAGGGTTTCGGCTATATGCGGGTTGGGGACTTCACACGTTTTCTGAGAGTTGATAACCCTTCTTCGACGTGCAGGTTTCATAAACTAAAGTAAGTTTAAATGCAAAACAAAAAAAAATTTAATTTCTGTATATATAAATAATAAGAACCAAAACTGTTAAGTTATTGTTAAATAATAACTTTTTACCTAATTGGTTTTTTCTATCTACAAAACAGTTAATCTATACAGTTGAACTGTTCTTTAAACATCCGGTTAGATCTAAAGTGACAGGCCTTATTTATTTGTGAGCTTATTTGGCTTAACCGTCTTTTCTTATGTAATAAGTCACGCAGTTAATAAATTCGCACTACTGTTATTAACCGTACAATGAAAAGATTTTAAAAGTTGTTACTAAACAGCTTTGTAAAGAATAGTTTCAAATTACGCTTAGTGCTTGATTGGAATAGATTTTTTATTAGTCTGCACGCTCAAAGGTGCTTTTCTTTTTGATGCAAAATGCAAAAAGAGAGGAGTTGTAAGTTTGAAATCTTTGTTTGTGTGCCTATCTATGGCATCGTACGTACCTTTCAAAGGAATGGTTTCTTCTCAAAGCATTTTTTTGTTATTAGAAGGCTAATTGTAGGATGTCGCGAACTCCTTGTTTTTTTATATTCCTTTTCATTATTATTCTTGTTTTGAAAAAAATCATATGTTTTTGCTATTGCATTTCTCCTACATTTGTGCTCATTTCTGTCGCCTTCTTCACTCGTTTGTCTCGTGCCGTCTATATCGTCCATTTCATTGTGTTCTAAATAGGATGGTTCTTACCTACGTTTGATGAAGAAGCTGGTAAATTTCATCAGCTCTTTTCCCAGTCAGTGTAGGGATCTTAATCATAAAATGAATATTTATTTTAATGCCAGTTGTCAGTCAAATACATTTATTCAAATACTTTATATGCCCGTAAAAATATACATAATTTTAATAAGAAAGAAGATATCCATAATATTAACGTTAGAGATAAGCCCAAACTCATGGTGCCACGATTTCGTTTAACCAAGGTAAACAACTCTTTTATGGGGAACTGTATACGTTTTTACAATAAGATTCCGGAGCATATATTAAGTTTATCATTTCCTAAGTTTAAAAACTACATTAAAAATATTTTGATCGAAAAGTCGTATTACAAATTTAAAATTTAAGACTACGTGTTTAATAAAGATGTATGGAAAGACGACATGGCTCCGGAATCCACACAAATTTGATTCAAAGTGTATTCCATAGTATTTAAGTTTATTTGAAAAGAGCAATCCTTAGAGTTTCTTGCTCGTTCTTCTCAGGGAGGTCAGCGTAGTGAACGAGTAGAGAGAGAGTAAATTTATTTTACGTATGGAATAAATGATCTTTGACTTTGACTTTGAATCGACTTAAAATGTGTTATGCTATGGAAATCCGACGACATTATAATAACATGATAACCTTGATTTGATATTGCAACCAAGGCAGTCTTAGACTATTCCTAACGTAATCGACATATGCTCCTTGTGAAAAAGTTCGTCCAGACACGTCCTGCCACCTTACCTATTTCTGCCGACACACAGTAATGTCAGTATTACTGTGTTCCGGTTTTGAGTGGTAATGAAATTACTTAAGACTTGTCAACTTATGCCTCAGAGTGATTTATTCCTTTCCTGGACGAACTCTTTCAGAAGTACATCTACTGCTACTAAAATAGACCTGTATTCAAATTGACCTGAAATCAATGTTTCAGTTCGAAATTATTCACTAGTTCGAAATTATTCATCATTACCATCTTCTTCATACGTCACACTGTGTCAGCAAGCAATGCTTACGAAACACTTCTTTTCACGATTGCACATGTGGGAATGACATAATCTCTATAAGATCGACAGGAGAAACGCAGCAATAGTTACTGATAGCAGTTTCCTGTCGTTGATGTCGTTTAGTTCTCTTGTCTATTAACACTTCGATGTTTGGTTAGGTAGTATTTTGACAGACAGGTTTATCTGTCTGGATTTTGTTAAGTGTTTTCTTGAGGTATTGTTTTTGTAATGGGGCTGACGTATTCCATAACGATCAAAGTAACTAAAAAAAATTAGGAATAAAAAAATAGGGGGGTCTGCTCTCGTTGTCCGTCTGACATCTGTCCGAAACAATTACTGTCAAATAAGTAATACTCGACCAAATTAAAAGACAATATCTAGATGAAGCTTCTTCGCATCATGCGTCTGTTAATTTGGTCGAACATTGCTTATTTGACAATAATTATTTTGGCCGGATGTCGCACAGAGAATTGGAGTACAAGGTCAAGTTTCACCATGGGTGGCGCAAACGTCCATAACTAAAAAGCGTACAAAATTATTATTTCATAGTAATTCTAAGCGAATTTCTGCTTACCTTTTTACTTCTTAGAAATAGCCAGTAAGTAAAGAAAGAGGTCTTACATAATTAAGCTTCATTTGGATAGAAGTCTACGTGTCTTTTGACATAGGTCGCTTTTATTGCTTTCGAACGATCATTGATTCACCAGAATAAGTGCGGCAAAATATTGAAGTTTTTTCATCAATCTTGTTGCCGCGGCTCGAAACTATATTACATCTTTATTTAGATCTTACAATGCATTGAATGTGCGCGGAATGGTTTGAATGATGAATTGAATGCGCTGTGTATTGACTTATCTACAGGCAATGAACTGTGCTGTCTGGATGAATAAATATTTTGGGTTTGAATTTGGAATTATTGAATTTGTTTCATTTTTATCTCTACTCAGTAGTGTTTTGCAGTTTGTTATGTCGGTTCATTGTAGAATGCTTGTGGCAATTATTGCACAAAAGTAAAATGTTTAAGCGTCCGTAAATTCAAAAGAGTGCTTTGTTATTTTTCTATAATTTTCTACACACAATCGTTTGGTTGGATTTTCACGCATACTGCATATTTAAACACCGGCTAAACGGAACTAATCGTTTTCAAACCTATATTGAATAGAATGCTTTGTGGACTACTTTCGCAGTAATTTGGAAAAACAATGACACGTCCTTCTTTCCAAATGTAAACATTCAGTATTTTGGAGCGGTCACTGACAGTTTTATGTTATAATTTACATTTGATGGAAAACATCCAATGATAATTACCATTACAAACATTACTAGAGTTAATAGAGTATTTTGTGCTAGAAGTGAACGAAACTAAACGAAAAAGTCGACTTTCGGGAAATAAGTGTAAATTTAAATAAGCGCAATTGCGGCATTGCTTTGAAGATGCGATATATTTTCGAAAAATATTATATTGTTCTTTATGAAGCGAATTATTGCTCAAGGATCCGTTAATTACTGTTAAAAAAAATTATTACAGTGACTTAACAAAGACGTTTGCGTGGAAATTTTATGTTACGCGCTAAGCGAAAACCATATGCATAACACAGAAAAGCCCTATAACAGGTTGCACAAAAGCAGTACAGTACAGCCCTACATGTTGCGCAATGGCCGCGACACTTCCCCATAATTTCTCTTATGCAATCAATGGTATTGTCATGACAGAGACTTCTAGAAGCTTATGGATTCTATGATGTCTAGCGACGTTATTTGTGGTGTCGTGTCCATGCATTTATTTATATTCTGGACAAAATGATATCGACATATCGTCATGCCATATTGCATTTACTATAGTCATACTTTCTGAGATTATAGAAAAATAAAACCCTTTACTTTTTATAACAAAATAACCATAAATATCCGAATCATTAATATGACACATCGCTGCTAAAATTATCTTGCGGTGGCAGTAGCATTTTCGATAAAATAAAACAGTGACCTAAAATTGGATGATACTTGACAGTGTTTGAAGACCCGCTTATTCACACAGAAAACTGCGTATGGAATGACAGTTGCACAAAGAGCCATGAAGCGTTGTATGCTCGTCATCAAACTTATTGATTGAGTTCTTAATTCCAAAATCCAACTACCACTATGGTCTAGGACATAAGAGATTGGATAACGAACTTAAAGTAGAGCTGAGCGGGGCATATTGCGAGGCATGGTGAAGACAGATGGAGTACAGCAATAATCGATTGGTGGCCAAGAAATAGTTATGGAAACGTATCACGGCCTGTAACGAGATGGGTGCATGAGATCGTCAAAGTTGCGGGCTATATATAGTATATGGGTGAGATTAGCGCAGGCGTTGTCGATGGCACAAAATACTTCAGGCCTGTGTCCAGCAGTGGGTGAAGTCGGGCTGCGGATGATGATTACTATAAAAATAATAACGCACACTCTCAATATAGCCCCGCACTAGGGAAACCCTGTGTCGCGGGTGTCATGGACACACACATACACAACCACAAATTACACCCAAACTCGCGAAAGAAATAAATGTAGACCATGTAAATATTTCTCCCGGCCCGGGAATCGAACCTGGGACTGCGTGACAGACCGGCATGGTAACCGTTCGGCCACGGAGGCAGTTCAATGATGATAGCAGTGACAGTAACTTAAGAATTGAGTATCATTTGTCGGTCTAAACTTCCTATTCTATAGACTAATTCACAAGCACTTGTTCTCGAATTCCGCAGCATAATCTTATAATTTTCTATTTACTAAAGTACTCTATAGTTTAGTAACTGTTATTTATTACAACAGATATTACATATGTTATAACATATTACTCAAGATTGCAAAATTGACAGTTTCGTAAGCATTATGCATACATTTGCAATTTTAAATTAAATTATGAACGCGCCGGCTTATCGGCACAGTTCACACTTTTGTTCTTTACGATTTTAGAGTCGTTATGCTGACCTTTTCAATTGATGACAAGTTTAACTAGTTTTTTATTAAGTAACAGTCCTTAAGTGACAAATCATGAATTCTAAGTTTGTAAATAATTTAACTTTTAAAGTTTCCGACAGAAATCTCTAAAAGTAAGTTTTGTTTCGTTGTGCACGTAAATCCTTTATTTTAAGTATTGTGTCCTGTATTTAGGTTTGCAGGAAGACATTTCTTATAGAAATAGGCAATACCTTTGTTTGTTTTCCTTTTTACTAAATGTGATTTGGGTTTTCCGTGATTAAATAAAAAAAATAAAACACCGACTTATTTGCGTAACAAAATTGGCAACTTATTAATGGAATAACTCTATTTACACCTCTATATTAAGTTAAATATGCATTATATAGCGGGACTACTATTGTACGTACTATTTAATACTAAGATCTAGTGTTATTTTTACCTATTTAAAACGCTCTTCACGACCTGTATTAATAACATTACGTGTACAAATAATACCTAAAGTTCCTTTGAAACTTTGATCTGTATGTTCAATTCACAGAACACTTGTGTCATGTAGAGATCCTGTAAAGAATTTTTACCGCAGATCTTGCACTACCGAACTTTTCCATTTTCAATGAAACCTACATATCGAAAAAGGGTCATACGACCCTTCGAGGAAAGGTGAAGTATCCAATTCACTTTGACCGTGGGTGACGTACTGAGGTGTAACTCCTCGCTTAGGAGATGAACATATAGTACCAGACCAAGCTTTAAAAAACGACTATCGGCTGAGTTTATAGTGCGTCATCTGTGTCACTTATACCTACATATATTGTTTGTCATTTTGCTGTGCTCTACAAACCCGAAGGTAGCCGATTATAGCCGATCTTTTTCTAAAGCTCGAGGTATGTATATGGATTGATCTAGGTGAATTTATAAATTTCCTATCATTAAACGCCACCACGATATTTTAAACAATACTAGTTACTTAATTAATTTTTTTTTCCTAAACTTCTTATATAATGATACGCAAATGCGTGACCTGCAAACGCATCTACATTCTACACAGCAAAATTATGATAATTACAGTGTAAATTACGGAAGTAGATTTAATGTGTAATTAAAATTCTTTTACCACTAGGTTTTGAGTTCTCAAGTATTGGCCAAGGAAAAATACGTAACATCAAATAAGTTTAGCTCCTGTGGTGGAGTTATTACTGTCACCACAGGAACTAAACTTAACAACAAATAGAGCACCTTATCTCAATTTCATATAAGTTTGATAACACATCATAATATTCAAGTTATATTGAAAATAAAAAATCATTGCCGGCCCTGCGGTGAATATATAAAGTATAACAATACTTTTGAATGGAAATTAATTACGCTCGGTAATGATTTCACTTTGTTAAACGAATATTTTCTGCTTGTTTCAGGTATTGTTGAAATCTGTCATGAAAAGAGTGTTTATGTTTGAAGTAAGTCTGTAAGTCTGTATGTAGTATCTTAGATCCCTAAGGAATGGCATCTTAGCATCCTTTAGATAAATTAGGAGCCTAATTTACTTTTTTCGGTATTAAAAGCTGATCTTTATTAAGTTGACTCGGAACCAAGTGTGATAAAGAGGGCTGCAGTCATTTCCAAAGCTCTTTTCTGAGAGTTTGAATTCGAAATAATTGCTTTACAAGGGAACTCCCAAGTCTTAAAAACCACATTTAAGTATTTGAACTCAAACAATTTCGAAACTTTTTTGTCAATTTTAGCTAGACAAATACCTATAGAACATTTTAAATTGTATCACGAAATTTTAATTCAGCATTTGCCAAGTTCTCACGCAAACCGGTATCGTTCAAAAACAAAAGTGAACAGCTTTTTTTAATTATGAGATACGCCGGTCTCCGGTTGTTGGTCGGTGGTCGAGTGACACCGTTGCGTTCCGTTCTACATGCATGTTTTACTATCGCTTTTGTTTTGTTTTTAGGTTAAAGAAGTCGTTTTAACAGGCTTAGAGTTTTGTTTATTAGTAACTACAAGTCCTGCTATGTGATTTGTCATGGAGCATGATTGTGCTTTTTTATCGTAAATGAAGAAAAACTTCAATTTAAAAGAATGGAGCCCATCGTTGATGCTCTGCATCCTGTTACCATGCAGGTATCACGTTCGTTCCTTTCTGGAACATGCAAGATGTGAAACAGGGCCCCTTCTGAATTATTTTCTTTGTGTTATGACATGGATTTTTTCAAATATCGTGTAAACAGGGCTCTTGAAAGTCGACTGTACGTATATAGGCAGTTCTTCTGGTGTTGCAAATGTGTTTGCGCGTGACCACCTGCCATCAAACGGCTCGTCTGTTCCTTTGCCTCTTAAAAGAAATAGGTTATCTACTTTCATCGTTTACCTACTTAAAATCATATATTTTAATTTTATGACGGGAGTTAAATTTTAAAATTATAATTTAATTATTTCTTTATAAATATATAAACTTATACACATGTAAATAAATAAATAAAAATATAATTATGTAAAATGCATAAATTATAGTTGCATGTTGTTTATTATTGTAATGTAAGCAATAAAAGTTTATCTCTCAAATTGTTAAACTTTGCCGTTCCCTTTACGGGGTCCATATGAGCACATGTATATTAAGTAAGATATTTTGTAACGAATGAAAAATGGTGGCAAAGAATAAATGAAATGAAATGAAATCAATACATGCGATAAATGACCTTCCAAATGACAGCTTCTTGAAATTTACCAATACGATACAAATCTAGAAAACTCGTACCCACATCGAAAGTCGCTAGTGCACTTAGTCCCATTCGAATCCGAGAAATTCCTGTGACATTTCGGACCGTCATTTCTCAGATTCGGAATAGGGAGTCTACTCTCGATTTCCGTCCGACATCCGTCCGAAACAATTACTGCCAAATAAGCAATACTTGACCAAATGAAAAGACGCGTGATGCGAATGAAGCTTTATACTGGATACTTGTCTTTTAATTTTGTCGAATATTACTTATTTGACAGTAATTGCTTCGGACAGATGTCGGACGGAGATCGAGAGTAGACCCCCTGATACTAATCGGACGTGGTGCGTAAACGCTCTAAAACCGGTTCCTTTCGAACACCGTTGTATGACAGATTACACCCTCGTTCTTCTTCTTTAATTTGAAAAGAATTTCTTAAATCTCCACTTCTTTCATTTCCTTCGAATTTTATGGGTTTTTTTTTGCTATTTTATGCGCTTCAACTGGATCTCGTTCATATAACCATATTATATTCATCTTCTATTTTATCTCTCTTCGGTAGATCAATGGTTAATACACAGGTCAATAGATACGAAGGTTCCTGGTTCGATTGTAGGCCGGACCAGATTATGCCCCGGACTTTTCGGAAACCATTCAAGTCTAGTCATTTTGGGCAGTTCCTTGGTTTAAACCAGTTAATAGTCATGTTGTCGCAGTGCCGCTGAGAGCTTTAAATCGCAAAGATCTAAGGGGCACTGCCACTGCGTTCATCGCCTTGCCCATCTTATATACCTGAAATTTCGCCAGCACCTCAACCCTCAAAACCGAAACATTAATGCTCACATTACTACTTGACGGTAGAAATAAGTCAGGTGGTAGTACTTCCCTGGACGAACTCTTTCACAAGATCTCTGCTGCTACTCTCCAGCAAGTACGTACATTTGTTTTGCTTCTATCATTTACCTGACCTATAATGATAGTTTGTGACAATGCGACCTCTTTCATCGTCATCCTACCTTTTTATCACCCTTTTCTCTAGTTCCTGGCTACCTACTTGACATTTTGAATCATTCTTAATTTCCTTTTCTTCTTCATCACTTACTTTTCTTCTTTCCATCGCCACTCTTTTCTAAATTTACGAAGCGAGCTCACGTGCTTGATTTCTCATAAATTCTGACCAGTTAAATTATGTAACCTGTTTGTAAAGTATTATATTTCTAGTACCATTGAAAATCATGTAACCGAACTGCTTATAAAGTATAGTTTTTCTAGAAATTACAGGCTCTTTTGGGGTAAGTTCCTTTTTACTATAGCCTGTATTTAATTTAAGTAGGGAGTGTTTTTATACGATTGTGAATGTTTTTATTGTTACAGCCTTTACGCCTTACTTTACCTGTTCTTTTCCTTTCCTGTACTCTTTCTTTATTTCTACAATCAAATTCATGTGGACTGAGTCTTGTATTAATTACGCGAGACTCGCGTGACAAGTTTATCCTCGGTCTTTTTACCCGCTTTTCTTTAATTTCGTTATTCAACAATAGGTTTGTATATTTGTATAAATAAAGTATATTACCGTATCGTTTCCAGTTACGGTTTTTACGTCGTCAGACCAAATAGACCTTACATAGGTTGATGCAACAGTTCGTATCGTTCTTTGCATAACCGCAGCACTGCGGCTAGGTAAAGTTAGCAACAAATATGCGATGATTCAATCGTCCATAGTTGTAGAAATAAGTGTAAAGATGAGTTTTGTTTGTTTTTACATAGGTGAATTTATATAATTAACCGCCATGCTTGCGACTCGATAGAGTTTGCAAGATGATTGCGTCGTCAATCACTGTAACGATTATTTTGTAAATAATTAATATTGAATGGGTGTCCGTTTGCGATTGTAACGCAAACTTCTGATTTTATTTTGAATGAATGTTGAGAATTTATAAAATGATCTATCTCTGTATCTTTTAGTGGCAGTAGAGCTCCTTGTCAGGTTTTGAAAAGTAAGAGTGCTAGTGAAATTGCAGGCACATGGGACTTGTTCCTCCTCAACAACATACTCCTCAGAGTGACGGGCCCAGTGGCAGTGCCCGTCAGATTGCTAAAGCTCTGAGTGGCACTGAAACTGTTATGGACACGCGTGTCGCTTATCTCCAGACGCACTACTTGTTCGTCCGTTCACTTGGTATCATAATAAAAATCCACTTCGGGTCGCAGAACCAGTGAAGTAAGTAAGAAAAAAAATCAATATTTTTCCAAATTTAATCTTAATTTTAGCTTCTCTCTTATATTTTGAAATATTTCCGCCATTTCATTAATTACCCTACGTATCTATGGAAATTGTTGAGGAAAAGTGTGATATAATTAGAGTCAAGATATATTCATATCTTGCAATAGCAATTTCATTTTAGTCTCATTTAACTAAAAAGCACTAAAGCTATTTTTATATAATTTTGTAATGAGTCGA
This sequence comes from Hyposmocoma kahamanoa, assembly GCF_003589595.1. NCBI lineage: Eukaryota > Metazoa > Arthropoda > Insecta > Lepidoptera > Cosmopterigidae > Hyposmocoma > Hyposmocoma kahamanoa. The sequence goes on from NW_020653711.1 coordinate 331,704, forward strand.
AGCATAGCTATGAAATAATCACCAATTACTTGCTAAATGACAGTACAACATAACGTAATGTTATAGAATTTAGCTTTATTACGCATTACGTTTAGTTATTTATACAACAATTTTGCGACCAATTTCGAAAGTCATTCAAGTTAATTCGATTTTTAATTCGATCGATTCGATAATAGTAATGTAAAACGTCATATGAAATATTATTTAGTTTTTAATCCATGCGTTTGTCGAAAAACGAAAGCGTTTTTCGCGAAACATTAATATGTGTTTTTGAGTTTAAAAAAAGCATTGGCATCCCTGAAACACGTCATACTAAAAGATATCAATAATGATTTCAAATTATCGGTTCTAATAAGGCGATCCAATTAGAACGCTTTCTTTCACCAGTTCATTTTTAATCTGTTAATAATCGTCATGATATTGTGAAGTAATAATTAATCAATTGACCGTAGTAAAAGAGCTACCAACGTACTTCCAGCCTTATGTTGAAGGTAATAAAAATTAGCATTTATTTTAAGTGGAACGGAAAGAACGAGATTGATGGTGCAGAAAATACAGTTTTTCTGATTGTGTAATCACTTCGGTACTTAAAAAGACAAATGAATTGTGCTCTTATGTAGTTTGTTACAAAAAGATTGTATGTTTGATTAGTTAATTGTATTATGATTTATGTTTTTGTCTAACTGTATCTTTAGTTGATTTCTCGTTCACGTTTTAATTAAGTTCGAAGAATTATTTGTAAAAGATTAAATCTCAAAATGAATATCTTTACATTGGTATAGTTTCTATGTAATATCATAACTAGCCTTTGCTTGCGATTTCATGAATATAAAATAAAAGAAAAGTTCCAATTTGACGCCAAAGTTCGCCAGTACAACTCCTTGTGAATGAGTTTGTCGACGGAAGTACTGCCGCCTTACCTATTTCTGCCACGAAGCAGTAATGTAAGCATTATTGCGTTCCAGTTTTGCTGGTGAATTGATTAGGGATTTAAAACTCTCAGTGGTACTGCAACTGTTACCAACAGGCGTGTCGATAAAAAAAGAAAAAGAAAAAAGAATAAGTTGAGAAAGGCTACTTTGGATTCTCTGAGTATCAATTGTGATTAGATCTCTAATTCTGCAATACGCATCACAATGACCGGCCTTGGCACATATGGAAGGTTATTAACTGTTTAATGTGATTGTGTTGATAATGTTGTAATTTTTTAAGGTCAACAGTGTGCACTTATCAATTTGATTATTTGCAAGTGGTTATAATGGTTATGATGTGCATTTATTTTTTAATTTAACGTGTGAAGATGACGACTGCCATCGGGTTGTCTAAGAGGTTTATATATTTTTTTTTTTACTGTACTTACTGACTGGACGAACAAGTCGTGCGCCTGGTGGTAAGCGACACGGCAGATAACAGTTGTATTGCCACCAGAGCTTTAAATTGCAAAGATCACAGGGGCTAGTTAACAAGTCCATTGTGCGTGTAATTTCACCAGCTCCCTGACCCTTCAAAACCGAAACTTGATTAAAGAAAATTTAGTAGCAGTAGAGTTCCTTGTGAAACAGTTCGTCCAGGGAAGAAATGCGCACATTTATGTGTTACGGTTTTGAAGGGTAAGGGTGCTGATGAAATTACAGGCACATGGGACCTGTCAATTTATGTCTTAGGATGACGGGCTCATTGACAATGTCCCTCAAATCTTTGCGATTTAAAACTCTGATTAGCAATGGCAACTGTTATGGACAGGCGTGTCGCTTATCACCATTCTCACGGCTCTTGTTCGTCCCGTCGCTTGATATCATAAAAAAAACTTGTTGATCTTGTGTTAAATATATAAACTAATACTTACTTTCATTGCTGCCGATGTCCTCACGCAGTACTCAAACTAAATACTCCCGGGAAGGCTCAGCCTTCTGATAACGAAATTACCCTTCGAATACCACAATTATCGTGTCACTTAACACGCTGAGTCACTAATGGTACACAGTTTGTCATTAGAATTTGATGAAGAATGTTTAAACAATTTTTTGATTGTCTCTTTGGAAAGTTTACACTGATTCTAATTTAAGCCACTGTATTTTTTTAGTCAAGTTCAGTTGAACGCACACTGAATTTATTGCACCCAAATTTGACTGAAACACGTGCACCAAAGGTGAACAACACTAAATTCAGCACTTAATGAATGTTTTTCCTTTAGTTAAGTTATTTAGTGAAAAACGAGAAGAAAGTTATGCAATTACAAGAGGTTATATATCATTGTTCCGAATGCACTCTCCCACGGTGTCTCACTATCGATGCACTTTGCACTAACGATTGTTTCTGTGGAGAAATAAAGATTGAGATTAGTGTAATTTTAGTGTAAATGTTAATTATATGAAATTTCGAGATAACACATGGTTGAGAGGGAAATTTGTATGATTAAATTGAATTTTGAATATCAGTTGATGACGTGACGACTGCATGCGCAAATAGGATTGGTGTACTTGAAGACCATTAATTGTTTTGAATTTGATTTAAGAAATAAAATATTTATGACATAAGAAAAAGACATGTAAATAAAAAACCTGCCTCAAAAGTTTGTACAATTACATCTACATCTATAGTGTCCTAGGGACCAAGCACGTTTTTCCTAATTGCTGAAAATCAGGTTTCATAATTTTTTTAAGACTATTTTTTTGTCAATTTCATAAATAAATAAATAATTTAATAAATTTATATATGTTTACTTAATTTTAATAGGGTAGTCAAATAAAAAAAAATCTTGATGCCTGGACGCTTTTGATGTGTGTTTTTGCTAAGTTTGATTGCATGTGATATCCAATAAACCGAATTCATCCCCTAATTTTCGACCCTTAAAGGTAGGATACTTTCTTCATATTTGGGATATATGACCACTACTGAGGTACCCCCTTTCCAATAAAAAAAAGATTCACGGAAATTACAAATGTCGGAGTATAATCGAATTGAGAACCTCCTCCTTGTTTTGAAATTGGTCAAAAAGATGTGTTTGAAATTTTGTTTTAGAATAGAATAGAAGAATTGAATAATTTATTTCATATTATCAATTTCATAATATCACAATTCGAAATATAATTTCAAGGGATAACATGATCGTCATTAATGTAAATAATAATTTTATTGTTAATATAAAATAAAATACTTAAAAGAGAAATGAAGACAAAAATTTAAATATTTTCAAATTACAAACGCCCAAAATTTAAAATATAATTACAATTTCTTCAAAACAAAATTCCTCTACACTATAGAATTCATTATCCAATAAAAGGTCTTTCAGCCGGGAACAAAACACTTCGTCATTTGTAACACTTTTTAGACTTGTGGGTAGGTGTTCGTAAAATCGGGTGTGAATGATTACGAGAAATGGAATTTTTGAAAAGTAGAGTTGTATTTTTTTTAAATATCTGATTTTTAAAATTCCGTAATCTTTACACAGGGTCGTTAAATTTAGGGTACTACGAGAGTCTAGAATGCAAAACAATACTGGAATACAAATAGCATAGAATATATACGACGCTACATCGATGTGTAACGACCACTGAAACGACGACGGGAAACGACCACTGAAGTAAACTTAAACTTACTCAATAAAATTTGAGACAAAATAATCACACGCGACCACTAACTAAAAAAAATGACAACTTAAATTCCAGAGCTCGAGTTCACAATTAAAACAAGTTGTGAATTCACACGAACTAGTTGATATCAACGTTATCTAATATTAACTAATTAATGTTAATGATTGCACCCTATTAGACATTGGCGTAGCGGTAATTTTAATTGCTACCTTCATACTGTCGGCTAACTTCGGCTTCCGTGTTTTAGCTTTTGACAGTTTCCACAACTGGCATTCCATACACACCGAAACCAGATTTGCAGCAGCAACATGCAAGAAGTTTGAAATAAAAAAGCGTTTTTTAAATTTTAATTTAACGAAAAAAATCATCACTGCAAATGGGTGTCCCGTTCGTTGCACAGGCTTTGTGTTACTTCGATATCGGCTCGGCCAAAACTTTGACTTCCTGTACATCGTTAATTCACGGAAAAGTAATTAGCATTGATTAATATGCGAAGCTTATGAAGAGGTATATAACGTGAGTATGACTCTAAGAACAGTTGGAGAAGGAACGTGTACAAGGTGTACGGATGTTGTTTTCTTATAAATTCTATATACATATCTCGTATCAGTAGAGCTCCTTGTGAAAGAATTTGTCCAGGGTAGTACAGTTACCATATTATATATTTCTGTCGCCAAACAATAATGTGAGCATTACGGCGTTCTGCTTTTAAAGGGCACATGGGACTTGTCAACTTTATGTTTTAGGGTGACGGGTGCAGTCGCAGTGCCCGACCGTGCACTCTGACTGGCCCTGTAATTGTTATGAAGTCAAAGAATTATAATTAATTAATCGTTTAATAATCAACTTATTTCTTTATATTCTTTTATGTTTTAGTAGTTTATTACCAGTATATTTTCTTAACAATTACGGTATATTAAATTGAAGAGGTTTTGGAATTTAATTTAAAACGTTGTTAATTAATGTTTTGACATTATTAAATGGTATTTATTGTAAGTATTAAATTGAAATTTTGTTTAACCAAAAGTACACTATTTTATTTATCACTTTGATTAAAGTAGATGATCATTTATATAGTTTCGTTCACAAGAAATATTTCCCAAAATCGTCGAAAACTACAGCACTTTTACTATGTATTATTTCATAATTATGAACTTTGAATATGCTACAAACATAAATAGCTATATTGGATTGTTATTAGCGACTATCTCTTAGAAAGAAAACAGTAATCTGTTCGTCTTTCTACTCTACCTTGTCGTAAACGCAGTAAGCAAGTTGGTTACTGTGCTAATCCATTGTGAGTCTACTAGTAAGTTCTTAAGAATAAATAATATAAAATTCAGATGTAAATTCGTAAACTACGCAATTACGTAATTGATTGAGCAAAAGTTCGCTAAATCGCCGTAATAGCAAAAAGAAAATTGTTAAAACTTAAATCATTTTTTTCACGGAACTTCAAAAATGCGTTACTGAGATTTAAATTTGTGCAGCGTTATTGTTTTTTGTCTTCGCACTTTTGCGAATTGTGTAACTTGTTTAATAAATTCTTTAAAGACATTAGTTTAACAACTGCTTGTAACAATAGTGTTTGTTACCATGGTAGATTGACAAGCGTTTTTAAAGTTATTTATTAACGACTTTCTTTTTTTTATTTTATAGTATAAATTGACCTGGCGAGGAAGTCGTGTTTCTGGTGGTAAACTACGTTACTGTCTCTAATAGTTGCAATGCCACTCAGAGCTTCAAATCGCAAACATTTGATGGACCTGCCACTGAGTCCGTCCCCCTAAGACATAATTTGACAAGTCCCATGTGCTTGTAATTTCACCAGTACCATCCTTCAAAACCGGAACGCAGTAATTATCACTCACATTATTGTTTGCTGGCAGAAATATCGTATTGATATTGCGAAAAAACTCAACTGTGCAGCAATTACATAGGATTAAAAATATCCGAAAGATTGCTTAAAAGCGAAATATTTCTATTCTTATTTGAATTTACTAATGCTTTATACTTCTCGACGAATTCACATTTACTGAATATTAAATGCGTTTAAATTTTACGACATTTTCTTATCACAAAGTAAAAACTATATTTATGACAACGCAATATTTGTAGGCACATTCGGCATATTAATTATAATTTATATTTTTTAACAACTGGCTGTTATAGCTTTATAGATTGTAAAAACAGTCAATTTTACAAACAATTGTAGTTAAGCATTCTGGGCGAAAAGTCTCGAGTTCGCGGTTTGAAACATCAGGAAAAAATTGTTAACAAGAACTTTTAAACTATACTTAATAATAGCCTTTAGAATTAATAACAATTTCAGTGGTCAAAGTTTGATTACCGTAACATTACACTTTAAGAAAACATACAATACGTAGGCAAATTTACAATTGGATATGGTGTTTACAACAGTTTTAATTATATTTAAAATTTAGTAGCAGTGGAGCTCCTTGTGAAAGAATCCAGGGTAGTAGTGCCACCTTACCTATTTCTGCCGCCAAGCGGTAATGTGAGCATTACTGCGTTCCGGATTTGAAGGGTAAGGGTGGTATTACAGGCACATGGGACTTATCAACTTACGTCCCAGTGAGACGGGTGCAGTGCCCGTCAGATCTTTGCGATTTAAAGCTCAGACAGAAGACAGGCGTGTCGCTTAACACCAGACACGACTTGTGCGTCCCGTCAGTTGGTATTATAAAAAAATATATATTTCTACCAATATGTAATAAACCACAGCATATTAATTGGTTATAAAACCTTGCAGGATGTGCTACTAGCTACACTGTGCCATGACAATAAAATAAGTAGATTATGATTTATGGTGTACTTGTTAGTCTACTTATTCAACATGTAACTTGACTATTAAGTCATCAGATTATGTTATTTGTACTGAGTCTACAATAAAAATTGTCACTTAATGTCAAAATTGTATACTTTTTCATCCATACACGGTAAATCTGGACTGCACTAATCGTAAGCGACATAGAATTCAATTTAAATGTTAAGTGTCGGCTTTTGAACTTGTACAGAGTATTTAATACAATAGTTATATCTATGTTGACAAACGGCAACCCGTAGAGTTTCTTACTCATACTTCTCAGGGAAATTTGCCTAACGAATGAGCGGAAGAGTTTAACCAATTTGACGATTTCAAGTGCTTATCTATGATATAATAATGATTATTTTGATTTTTGATTTTATGTTGTGAAAACCTTTGGGTTTTATTGCGTTTTTCTTAACCTTAAATTCAATTAATTCGAAAATAGTTGTGCAATTCCATTTGGTGATCAAACTTCGCCATCCCTCTTAACAAATGTATTCCCAGTTGTTTTTGTGTCTTATTTTTTTCATATTGTTTAATAGTTTTTAACAATGTTAATTCACGTTTTAGATAAAACTTTTTATAATTTAAAAAAAAAATTGTGGATAATCACAGCTGCTGCGCTTTAAAGACGCCTTGTGGCCCAAGACGCTAAAAAGTATCAAAATCTTTTGGGACACCGTGTGTCTCTAGGACGCATCATGAGTTAATCGCGTTAAATACTTTACTCGTTCGACATATTTGCGGGCAGCACATCGATACTTTCAATGAACACTACGCCAACTTAATTTTTCGATCTATTCTGTTTTTATTTTGTTTTTTGTTTCTTTTTTTCACAAAATTGATCTTTTTGTTTTTATTTTTCTAATTTTATTTTTTGTTTCTTTATTTTAACGTCACAAAATTCAAGGAGCATAATATTAGTAAATAAATATGGCTGTTTAGAAAAATAATAGAAAATAACCAAAAAATACAGTTGGCGTATTGTTTATTGGAGGTATCGAAATGTTTAATTACGAGGTTTTATTAAATAACTAAACGTATTCCCTTTTTCCTACTGACCTGTCTAATTGATTAGTAAATATCTAGTACCGGTATTCTAGTCAAGGCTGGACATGTACGGGTGTCCGGTCGTTACGTCACACAGGTCTTACGCAGTGTTAGGTAACCTAAACACCCGTAACTGGAATCTACAAGCAAAATAGTTCTAGAGACATGGGCTTGTCATAGGTTTATTTTTGTATGAAAACTAAATGCAGCAAATTATTTTCCTTCTCAAAACTTGTTTTTGTAACTAAAAATATATAGTAAATGGACTCTACATTGTCGATCAAACAGCAGTGTAAGTACATAATTTTTAAAATGATTTTTCTAATCTGTATTCATAACGCTTGTATTCCTGCCGAACTTCTTCTTTGTCACTTTTTAATAAGCAATAATGATAGATTATCAAACACTCTGACAACAAAAGCATTAGGGAACTAAAGATATGACATAAACTGTTAACTTCGAGGTACACAAAATTTTCGTCACAATTTAAAAAAACACTTACAAGAAAACTATAGCAACACAATGCACTATTGTTAAAAACACTAATAAAAAAACAAACGTCAGATAGTTTTAGCTCCGAATTTAAAATTTCGCGAGTGCTTCGGCACGGGTTCGTGTAATGTCGTTCGCGGCTGCGCTTTGCGACTACGCGTGGTGAACTGGTGCAAGCCCAGGCGATAGCGTAACAACGCTTACCACAACAATGTGCGTAGCTGAGCCTTATTAAGTTTAATAAGCTTTTGAAGAGAAGATCTACAGACTGAGATGGCACCATTGACAGCCAACAGCAGTTAAACTGTTCTAAATAAAAAAAGTGTTAATTTTGATATGATACGTAAAGGATGAAAGACGACGTTATCAACTGATATTTAATAATTCGACACTAAATATGGAACTATATTTATTTTTTGTTTGATTATGTTTCTAAATTTTACTGAAAATGATTTTTTTTAAAGTGATTTATGTTACATTTTCTTTAAGATAACCATGTAAAAGCGTCTAGAAATATTTTTTGGAGCTGAAAAAGAAGTAGATTTGTTTCTTTAAAGAAAAACAAAGATTTGTTTGAAAAACAAATACACGCGAATTAGATTCGAAAAAATGGTGTAACGATAGTGAAAATCGAAGAACTCAATATGAAAAAGAAATATCTTTAGTTGTTTTATAGTTTTGACAACCTGATTATTTAAAAATATACAAAACTCGATTACTAACAAACTTGATTACGAATTCGCTCCAACCGGCTACAGACTCGCGACAGCGCGACGCGACTTCGCGTGGTAAACTGCGCCCTCGCACAGCAAGATTACAACACGAGTGTTACGAACAAGCGACCGATATGGGTTGTTGTGGCACACATATTATGCACAAGCGAAGGTATAAGGGTCAGAAAAACTGGGTTAGTTGCGCTACTTTCCTATGACTTGACCCTTGCATGACTTAAGCTATTGCACATCGGGGTTTCCTCGAGCCCTTACTGTAACTAAACCATCGTCAACCGTCAACGTTTTCTAGAAAGGAAATACCTTCTACAGGCAGTTGCTTGAATGATTTTTTTAATAAAACTATTTTCTAGATCAGGTCGAATAAAATAAAACTCAAAACCGAATTCATAAACTGTCTGCTGAATTGTGAAAACATCATGAAATTGTATTTGAAATTTTTAAAGGTAATAAATAACGGCTATGTCGATTGGTCCGAATCACTGAGTAGTATTGCGTTTAATATACCTACGCGTTTCATGAGATACTACCGTCCTGTTGCAGTTCCCCTGGCAAGGACTAAATATATGTAGAAAAAACAGTTTTCTTTATCTTGCAAGAGTTTGAACCATGTGTTGAGCAGGAGCAAACTTAATATTGACAATCTAATTCGAACTGATTAAGGCGTCAACCTGTGGGCCCGTATGTTTAGTGGGCAATCATTTCGTGGCACAAGTATTAGGATATATGTTAGGGATTTGAGAGCGAATGGTTAGGTCTGTCAAGGATATTTTAAGAAGAGTGCTAGGTAGAGCAACACTGAACTTTCAGGAGTTATTTACTGTGATGTGTGACAATTCTGAAAATTTGGTTACGCTTACACCTTTACGTTTCTCACAACTTAAAGAACGTTATAATAACATAAGTACTGAACTCAGATTTACATTACATATATATTATATTCTATATATTTTATTTCTATTCTAAGTTAAGTGTATGTGCGCTCGTTGTTATTAGTCAGTATTTTACTATAAGCGAAAACTTTTAATTGGCTGTAAAGTATTTGATGATGTTTTTTCATTTGTTTTAAAGCTGTTGATTTTCCACGAATAATTAAATATATAAAGAGAGCACATTGCTCAAAAACCATTTCATTCCATGCATGTTCCACAGTCTCTTAATTCATAGCCTCGTAGTTTTATAAGACAATATTAAGTTAGTATATTTACATATTTTATATTACATGTTCATAATATTATGTTGTCATGAACAAAGCCATCTCGTCTTTGATTTCGTAAATTACACAATACTACTGACAGGCTAAATGCATAGACGAGAACACATCGATGATGAAAACTAGCCGACTATGACTCGATTGCCAAATCGATGCGAGTCCTGTGTTATGAAATATCGATAAATCGGTCGATTTCCTGAAGATGCGAGGAAACTCGTTTTCAATCAAATTAACGACTGCAATCGGAAAATTGTAGGGATTATTTTGGCGGTACAAACATTGCAACTGTAGTTACTAAGTCACTTAAATATTATATGTATATATTGTTCAGTTGATGTAATATATTTTTTGCCGAATCGGAATTTGGGTTCATATTTAATAAATTTCGAAGAAGAATGATTGATTTAGTAAGTGAAAAATAGGTAGGAAGATGTGAAAAATAACGTGGAAAATTTTGATTTTTACCGACTTCAAAAAAGGAGAGGTTCCCAATTCGACTTTATGTTTTTTTTGTATGTAAGGTACGCAATAACATTTTTGAACCGATTTTGATGATTATTTTCTTGTTGGAAAGAGGTAACCCAGTAGTGGTATCATTTAAATTTGAAGAAATTATTTCACCTCTGAGGGTGGCAAACTAGGGGGAGAATTCAGAAAAAATACTGACATTATTAAGTTATAAAAATATTATCATACTTTAATGGAGCAATTTTAATTAATTATGCATCTGTTGTTATGAGCAGTTGGTAGCGAATTTGAAATTCCTTGCATGATTTCTAATTAATTAATCATGTTATGTAACCGTTTTCATTTCTTATTTCTATAGTATTTGTAATGGCTATCAATTAAGTTATCATTAAAAAAAGGTAAAATAAAAAAAATGGTAATGTGAAGAGAGTGAACAATGAATTTAACCTGAATGTTGTAATTGCTGTGAGGTGTCGATGATTGACGAAAATATTAGCGCTCTACCACTACAATAGTTTCCAATTTAGTGTGTCTGCAACGATTATTAATAAGGTGCCAGAGTAAAACTATACCTACATCACCAAAAAATAGGACTCAATTTTGTTTAGATAAACCAATGAGTTACTGAGTACCTAGCATGATTGACTGGAATTTGAGGTTTAGTATACGCCTTCCATTATTATTATTATTATTGTGTATTAACAAATATATTATTTTCAATATATTATAATTAAGTGGCAACATGATCATTATTATAGTATTTATTTTATATAGTAGTTATTTATATAGTAGTTATATATATATCATCTAGATATTGTTTGTAGTACATAATTATGTGTAAATTAGTAATAAGACTGTTTGAGCTTTGTACTGCTGTTTTTTTGTCCCTAATAAGATAAAATAATACTTATTAAACTTATCCCCTTAAAACTTCTCTTTTAAGAATACCCGGGACTAACGGTGTGTATATGATTAGATATAAAGAGAAAAGCAGAATGCAATACAAAAACATATATTGTATATTAACAATAAGTTAACATTATTTTTATATTTAACGTTACACCGCAAGACTGTCTCTACTTAACCACTTTTATTTTTGGCATCCTAGTTGATAAATACCAAGACTAAGAAAGTTTGAATCACGTTTTTAAGGTTAACATTACGTGGTGAGGAAGCAGACTCGGTTTCATCCAGAAATCGAAAGTGCTCACAGCTCAGGCGTTACTACGTCGGCTTACGTCATTCGTGGAGTTACTCTGTTAGTGGGAAACGAGACGTGTCTTGAGGCTCTCGAGTAGAACAGGGTCAGTCCTGCAACGTAACTAACTGAAAGCCAGTATGAAATACAGTGAAACATAAAACGTATCCATTTTGTTACTTTTTAATAATACATCACAAAATCGCTCTGAATTTGATTTGTTCTGTACAAACATAGGTATAATTTTCATGCTTAGAATAATAACACATAGAATGATAGTTTCATATCAAACGAACTGTCACAAGTGAGGCAAAAATCAAATTCATGTAGGCTAGTTTTAGTAGTAGGTTAATTTTCGGTTTTAGTGTTGTGGAATGTGATGTTAGTATCTATTTTATGTTTGTCTGACGTATTTTTACACTCATTTACCGCACATTTCGTCATTTTTAGCTAAAATTCTAAATCTGTTCGCGGTGCAAGTTGACCTTGAGCACTGACGGCCCGCCCGTTCATGTAGGCCCTTTGGGAGCGCTTCATTTTGCCTCACTTAGCGTGTGCGGACTAGGTTTCTATACGTTATTATTCTAAGTTTTCAGGTTAATTTTCTGTACATAATTACAGTGTACATTTTTATTATTTAAATATTCTAGACTATTTTCTTGAAACATTATTTAATATTCGTATGCAGTAACCTGAAATATTATTTAATATTTCACGATAATATATTCGAATACTTAAATAATAAAAATTGCCACCGAAATTAGGTAAAGAGAAGGAACCCATACCCATAGACACAGTCAGGTGATAAATGACCACTTTGACACATCACGTGACTGGCGATGATACGCTAAGTTTTGTATATTTGTCTGTTATTTTTGTTCTCATTTTTTTTTTTTACTTTAACTACTCAATAGTTTTAACCGACTTCAAACAAGGAGGAGGTTCTCAATTCGACGGTATGTTTTTTTGTATGTGTGTCACGCGATAACTACGCCATTTGTGAACCGATTTTAATGATTCTTTTTTGTTAGAAAGAGGGTACCTCCATAGTCGTCCCATTTAATTTTGAAAAAAATCATCCACCTCTAAGAGTGGCTGTTGCATGAAGATTCATTTTTATAAATAGCAATTATTTTAATGGTTGATTTTGCTATTCTCCAATCAAGGCGTTTTTCTCTCTCAATATATGTACATTGAGTAGTGAGAACTGATTTTTATTATCTCCTACCCGGTAACCGATTTCAATAAAACTTGGCAAATAGATGTAATTCCACGAACTTTTGAGGTCAGTTTTTTAGCACTCTGTACAACGATTATTGTGTAATTGTGGTTTTTTTTAAATTTCTCTTTGACTTTGCTAAGGAACTTTATGCAGGTGGAAATTCGTACATGGCATTTGATTACTCATATTTAAGTATAACTATAATCGTATAAGCACTGCTTCCGATTCAAATTTAGAAAACTCGGACCCATTTTGGATGTCGCTTGTGCACTAAGTACGATTCCAATCCGAGAAAATACGAATATCGCTTATACACCTAGAGATAAAGTGATCTCTGTGACATTTCGGACTGTCTTTTCTCGAATTCGGAACTGGGGGTCTACTCTCGATCTCCATCCGGCATCCGTCCGAAACAATTACTGTCCAAAAGTACTATTCGACAAAATTAAAAGACAAGTATCAAGTATGGAGCTTCATCCGCATCACGCGTTTCATTTGGTCAAGTATTGCTTATTTGGCAGTAATTGTTTCGGACGGAGATCGAGAGTAGACCCCCTGATACGAATCGGACCTAGAGCTTTGCGCACTACGTCCGATTCCTATCAAATTATGTATCTACCTATTATTATTATTATCATTTTAATTATAATTACTAACTAGAATAAAACTGTGAATTATTCTAACATGTATTAAGTAAATAAATAAAAAAATCGAAATCTCTTCTCAAACTTTAGAAACTGAAATAGACTTTAAATGTTCGTCTTTCAAGTTTGATGGTTCAGCTATATATATATATAATATATATATCTCTCTCTCTCTTTGGATTGGACGTAGCAAAAGACTTATGGGATAGATCCAGAAGATGCAGTAGTCGTCAAACAGCACCTTTACTGGTAGTCAATACTCAGTCGGTAAATTTGTTTTAAGTTATTGTTTGTATTCGAAACGCCGTTCAAGAACCTACACTCTTTAGAATTGATAAAAATGTGTGGACGGTTTTTAATTTCAGGTATTTTAAGTTTTGGTTTCATTTGAACTGCTTTAAAAATTATTGAAACTTTGTATGGCGGGTATTTCTAAAATAAGTGGAAAAATGCCGATGATCTTTAAACAGCTGAGCAGATCTTTATCAAACATAGCTAACAACCATCCTAACGAAACAAGCCGCCAAATAAAAATAAAATAACACTTGGAAAACAGTCCGTCAGTTTGGGAGGTACGAATGCCCCAGACAGTCACCATAGGCAAAGGCATCAGACTTATAACTTCCTTCTTTTTATAATCTATTCAAAGAGATAGTGTAACACAATATTGAGGTTTGTAACGAAGCTTTCACAGACACAATGTAACTACGCAGTGCTTGGTGTTTAGATCCCTTTCGTTACCTTTTACCTAGACATTTTCTACGCCCATAGGCACCTTGAAAGTGCTAGTTATTTTCTTCGTAACAATATAGACACGTGTATTCTTAGTAATAGAGTTATCTACTTGTTGGGTTAGAGTTTCATTTAACTCACGGTGTGTCTGTTAATAATAACAATAGCTGTGGCGTGTAGCTTCCAGCACAAATACCTCGTATGTGATTTCCATGTAATTTTTTAGGACGAAGATAAAAATTTGGTGTAAAATGTAGTAAACGCAATATTGTACGTTGTTAGCATTTTTTATTAGTTAAATTACCTATTTCAAATACTATATTACTTTAATAATATATTTGAGCAAGAAGTTTATAAGTTTTTCTTCGACAAAAATCAGTAAAACCGAACTATATGAAAATGCGTATACGAGGTTTTCACTCTAAGGCGACGAAATGCAGATGGCGGTTCTGCTCGATACGGCAAGTATTGTTCGCCGGTTTTTGAACCTTGTGTACCTGACCCCGGTCGACTGTGCCATTATCGCGGAATACCGCCTCTGCCATTTAAAAATTCAAAATTATTATTATTAAAATTTTTTAGGCCATGGGAGAAACGAGAGTCTAAAATAGATTTCCAAAGTAAAGTGTCAGACAACCACACACACACACCAATTACTTGGTAGGAAACTAGGGAATTTCCTGTACTATAATTCATTGCGACACTGCAGTTCATTTCAAAAATGGTCTGACCGGCATCGGCGGCTCATGTTATACCCACAGAACAAACCATTGATCTACCGGGGTTGTCAGTTTATTTAATTATTAATTTGCATTGGTAATAATAAATAAATAGTAGACAACATCACATATGTTGCCCCGATCCCAAAGTAAGTAACTAAAACACCTATGTTATAGAAACCGGAAACAATGACGGTACCACAAACACCCAGACCCGAGACAATATAGAAAAGCTAGTTTCCTACATTGATACGGCCGGGGATCATAGAGATAGCGACATCATGAAAACTGGTGTGCAGGCTACTCGACCACGGAGGTCGTGAAGGTATTCATTTAAAATGTTATATGCTCCCAGTAGGGGCGTAAGAAATGGTAATTCTTATGAGCTAAAAATAAAATCAATAATAAAATTTGATTACAGTACGCACTTACAGTTTTGAAGTTGTTTGTTTCTGTATCCACAATCACACGTAGCGTTTTGAGATTGATTCATTCCAAGAAACTAATAAAGTATAGTCCATCCCTCTAATCCAATGAGTCTAATTTTATCAGGATTTTCTTTCATCGGTAAACGAATTATAGTACCGGCACGCTATAATTGCCGTTTTATATAATATATAATAACTACGTTGAAGGAGCTAATCTCAGAAGATGGAAAAAAAATTAAAAGAAAGGAGCTGCCCTAACTACGGTATGAACGTACATACCTAAACAAAAATTGAACGATCAAATGGTGTATTTCTTTAGTGTCGTACCATAATCTATCGAAAAGTCATTATCGACATGCAAACATTTAATTAAAGCAGATCAATATTCCATTTGGGAATATTTTAGGTTATATGGGAATATCCGGGAATGTCACATGAAATTTTGAATTTATTGTTTTGCGTTTACTTAAATATTGAATTGTTCCAGTTCTCTTTTGCCTCGCATTCTGATTTTGTTTCGTTCCACTGTCACGCCTTGCTCGATCGCAACAGCGTACGGAGTTGGTTAAAATGCAATCGTGTCTAATTTTGATTCCTTTACTAATTTTATAATCATTAAACAAATGGACATCGGGTCTAATACAAAAACCACGAAAAAAATATCCGAAGTTAACCTATACAAACATAGTAACATGTTACGAAATGTAAAAAACTAAAACATTTAGTTTAAATTGTGACGTCTCATTGCAATACTGCTTAATTTTGCTTGCAACAATTTAAATTTATATTTATTTATTCTGTTATGCATTTTGTGACTTCTGATAGGTAATCCCAAGCCGTAAAACGAGTACAACCATATTTTGTTAGTTATTGCTAACGTTTAATAAAAGAAATCATTATAAAAATAGAATTAAAATCAAAGCGACCCTATAGTTTCTTTGTTCTAAATATTTCAATCGCTTGTGGTTCGAACAATTGAAAATGACTAAGAGGTTTACATAAGCTTCTTGAAACTGACGTAATGGGTCTCTTTCCATCATTTGCGCCTGCAATGTGTAGAAAAAGGTCATACAAATATGATACAAAATCCTGTTTTTACACATTACTGCAGTAATTTTTACAAGTTATTCTTATTGGTACTGCATGATTGACAACCGCGCTGTCAGTCGAACAAACGAAGACTGTTGAGCGATTGACGCTCTGTATGCGATTTTAACGCCCTACAGGTGCGGATACTTTTTAGCGTGAATCCGACGTCCATTTATTGATAGGTTAATGGTTTATAACCACTACACCTTTATCATGTACCTATGAATACGTATCTGTAATTCAGTATAACTCGACTCTTTTGGAGTAAGCGTCCACTTAATATCTATATGTACCTGTTTTCTATACATGTATACCTTTTATTGTTACAGCCTTCTTTGTTACCTTTTCTTCTCTTTAACCGACTTTAAATAAATTTGTGGACCTGAAGCTTTCTGTTTTACTGCCGTGAACCTGGTCACGGCTTGTTAGGGTTTCAACCCTTTCACACTGTTAGGTACGGGTCTCCTTTCAGGCGAGGGTAGGCTATAGTCCGCCATGCTGGCCAACTGCGGGTTGAGGATTTCAGACGTTTTCTAACGGTTGCGAACCTTCTTCTTATCGCGATGTTTACCTTTATCAAAAATCTAATTAAAGATTATTTATCTGTTTTTTTACTAGGGCTGACATGTTTAATAATAATCAAAACCTTTAAATAAATAAATACTTCTGGAGCACAATCCAGGCTGCATTTTACCTTCCATTCTGTCCTTTTTACTAGGTTAAACAGACATTTATGCAAAATGTAGGGCACATACTCCAACACAAAAAATGAAAGTGAGCGAAACGGGATACCATGTAGTCATTCCTATTTACGCAACATTCAATGTTATGTAGTTGTAACATGACACTGGAAATTAGATCCTTTGAGTACACAGCGCGTACATAGTTTATATCACTGGTTGCGGACATTGGTCGGACTATTCTTGAAAGATTTGTTTGTTTTACAATTGGCCCACTTTATTGCGGTCTTTGTGGCAAAAATACGACTTGTTCACTCGAGTGTAGGACATGAATGAGAACACATACTTGTCTTCTTTATGTCGAATGGAACAATAAAATTCATATTTCGTAGGAAATGAAACTATTTTTCCGGATTTAATTCGCGTATATTTGTTTTTTCAAACAAACCATAGTTCGATTTAGAATGTTACGTTGTGTCAAATTAATTAAGTAATAATATACATACTGTTCACATCATGCAATACAACTACTTTTTATCACACACAAAAAACCACAAAACCGACAAAAGACAAGGCACACCAGTGCCTCTACCATGATTTTTTTTGCAGTGATAGTTATCGCTAGCGACCGCGTAAAATGTTGACATAAAAAATATTGTTTCTTCTTGTGGCCGCTAGAGGCGCTGTATAATTTGCTATACAAAATTGTGAAGTAATTTACGGGGTCGCTAGCGATAACTGTGACAGTAAACTTGTGGTAGAGGCACAGACGCGGCGACTTTATAGATAACATTGGGACGACAGTTTAAACTTACAGAGGGTACAATAAGTGCTCATTCTATATTACATCTAAACGTGAAATAAAATAAAACATATACATAATACAATACTAATACATAACATAATACAATAATATGTATAAATTACAACCATGAAGAAAGAAAATAAAAATATGGGGAAAAGAATATTAAGTGAATATTGGGTGCTTTAAGTAAAGTTTTAAACAACTGAATCGACTATCATGTGAGTTACGAAAACTTATGGCTTACGTCAATAAGGAGATTCTATTACGCAAATCTACCGCAGACGGCCGTTGGAACACTCACGCCAAGCTTTTTTTTTTAGTTGTTATGTACACAATTAGTTTTTCACCCGGTTAAATATGTCGTTATATAAAATTTTTACAATAATAAAGATGTTTACAGAGTTACAAGTCAAATTGTTTAGCGAAATCATAACTAATATAAATCCATTTTCAACTTGACACTTGAAGTAAATCGAGTTCTTAGGTTTTCGCGATTATTACACATAGGAAATGAAACTATTTTTCCGGATTTAAATCGCGTATATTTGTTTTTACAAACAAACCAACGTTTCGGGCCCTTTACAGGTCCCATGGTCACGGTTGACATGGTCATATTACGCGATTTCAATCCGGAAAATTAGTTTCATTTCCTACTTGAAGCAAACTTAGAGAACCCGCTTTGACCTTTTTTTTATAATTTCAAGTGACGGGACGTACAATTCATGGGCTTGATGGTAAGCTCGCTCCTGTCCATAATAGTTACAATGCCACTCGGAGCTTTAAAGCACAAAGATCTGAGGGGCACTATCACTGCGCCCGTCATCATTACCCTTCACAACCGGAACGCAGTAACGCAACATTACTGCTTGGCGGCAGAAATAGATAAGATGCCAGTACTTCCCTGGACGAATTCTTTCACAAGGAGCTCTACTGCTACTAAGGTCATAACTCAATGCTTCTAGAACCCTTGTGAATCAAATTTCTCAATGCTTCTATATCGCAAAGCAAATGCAGAAGGCAACATTGGAACATTCACGCCACGCATTTTTTTAAACTGTTATGTAAACAATTAGTTTTTCACCCAGTTCAATATGTCAAATATTTACAATAATAAAGATGTTTACAGACAAGTCAAATTGTTTAGCGAAATCAAGACTCAAATATTTTCAACTTGAGATTTGAAGCAAACTCAGAGAACCCGTTTTGACACTTTTTTTATATCATTGACAAGTCCCATGTGCTTGCAATTTCACCAGCACCTTTACCCTTCAAAACACAACACTGTAATGCTGACATTATTGCTTGGCGGCAGAAATAGGTAAGGTGGCAGTACTACCCTGGACGAACTCTTTCACAAGGAGCTCTACTGCTACTTAAGCTTTTTTTTATTATGACGCCAAGTGACGAAACGAACAAGTCTTGCGCCTTGTGGTAAGCGACATGTCTGTTCATAACAGTTGCAGAGCCGCTCAGATCTTTAAGCTGCAAAGATCTGGGGGCCTACCATAACCTTTCCAAAAACAACCTTATTTCAATGTTATCTTAAAGTAAGCTTATTACAATATTACTCATATTCGTACCATGACAAACTTGTCAACCAAGTAATGTATTATTGGTAAAGTGATTGAAAGAACGAATGATTTCCCAATATTGTCTATTCCTTACTAAAAATAGGAAAGAGATAACGCTACGTGAAATATATATAATACCATCTCTTTCTTTTTTGATGGTCCGAATCGTCTTATCGTAGCATAATGTTTAAGCACTTAATGTTATTTACATTCAGAGCATTTTGACTGTTAACAAAAGAAAAGTATGTAATAATAAAGTCTATTAAAATTACGTTGTTTTCAATAATTATTCCGCATTTACATGAAGACAAATAATTAAAACAAGCTGTATTGATAGTCACGTTGTGAATTCGGAACTATAGTCTAGTGTCAACTGTTAGTTTCGCTAAGGAGCATATAGATGGCGTTGTCATAATTTTACGAAATAAACATCGCGTATTTTTATTTTACGAGTAATTATTCCCTATGTGCTATTAAATAAAAAATAAACAAAATATTGAAGAGATATATGTAAATAATCAAGTTCAACTTAACTTTTAATCATTACAAATCAATATTAAGACAATAAAACTGAAAATAATATTGTTTCCATTACATCAGTGTAACTATATTAAGATTGCTAAATTTGACATAAGAGCAATATTACTTTAACGTTAAAGTCGCGTCATAGTACAAACTGAATGAATGAATAGTCACAAAGCTGCTAATAAAACATCATAGTTTTAACATTACAATAAGCTTACTTTAAGCGCGTTATGGTACGAAAAGTCAATGTAGTATTACTTTAAGAGGTTGTGGTAGGCCCCCTGAGCGGCATTACCACTGCGCCCGTCCAGCCCTGTGACATAACTTCACAAGTCCCAAGTGCCTATAATTTCACCAGCAAGCACCCTTATCCTTCAAAACCGCAGTAATGCTTACATTATAGGAGAGTATATATCGTCATAGGAGGCCATTTTGTAGTGTTAAGAATACCTCATTAATAACAGAAATGCAAATAGCGCCAAATAGAGTCACCACTTTTCATCGTATGTCCAGTCGTTTGTTTTTCGATTTGTATGTAACTGTTTCTTAGACTTTAACGTCCAATTCTCTAAGCTAATCAGGGTCTCACCCTGATTAGCAAAGTTACTAGGAACAAGTAGAACAATCCCTTTCTCTTTGCAATATGATTGTTTTAAAATATATGTTATTAAATCAGTATATAACCGAAGACGATTTATTTTACAACAAAAAATCCCATTGATAATTGTATTGTTTCACATCCGCGTGGTAAAGTTTTAATGCTTCTTTAATTTGGTTAATTACCGTGCTAAAACTTTATGTGTCAGCTTTTGCTGTAAATGGTGCAACATAAACGTCCGACTGCTGTTAAACTGAGGACCGTACTCATGATAGCAAGACTCGTATAATTTAACGTAACAGTTACTGAAAATAAATGCCCTTTTCTATTTTCATTCGCTCCACTTCACGGCTATATTATTTATTACACGCTTTTTAAAAAAACACTATAAACAACCTCTAAACACCTACTTTGATTAACTAAACCAAATCTACTTACGGTAAAGTGTCACGCGGAACCCCCCAGCATTACATAACTTGGCGTACGTGAGACACAGCGCGGCGGCGCGGGCGCAGTTGCCCCCAATGTGAACCATTGCAAACGACGATGAGCGCGCATGCTAACTAGATCGCCAGGTAGGAAGTTCAATGAGTTTTTTTTAATGAATTAGTAGGTTGTGCATAACACTGTTTTATATGTATTTAGAATTTAGTTTTGATTCGCTCTGGGCCTTTTGGAGGGAAAAGTGTCGTTTTTATTTTAACTTTCAATTATATTGTGAAATCTAGTTTAAAGTGGAATAGGATAGTGCTATTGTGCCTTAATCGAAGATTAAAACGCGAAATTATGCGAATCTCGAACTAAAATACCCGTATCGGCCCGTTCTAAGGAATCCCGAGTCAATCCAAACACGCCGCCGCCGCCTCAAATTGCTTATCCTTTTTGTGGCGGCCATATTTACAGAAACATAATCAAACGAAGACATGGCTCAAAGGACTTGTATCCAAGCCAAAATTATTAATAAAAAAAAAAGAATTTATTTTTTAATAAATTTGTGCGATGACATTTTTCAAGCGACAATGAAGCGTTATTTGATTAAAAAAAATAAAATAAACCGCTTTGTTACAAGCCTATACAAAAAACTTGCTTCATAGAATAGGGTGTTTAAATACTTACCATTGCATCAAGCAAAGACCGGACGTAAAGAAAAATTCCTTCGGTCTGGCTGCTGGACTCGAACCTGAGGTTCTATTCTGTCTGAAGCAATTAGTGTGAAATAAGTAATACTCGTCCAAATTAAAGTGGCATGATGCGAATGAAACTTCATACTTGACATTGTCTTTTGTTAGATCGAGTATTCTTTATTTGGCGGT
>NW_020653711.1:363604-420446 GCF_003589595.1 Hyposmocoma kahamanoa
CTCGGTATTGTAAAAAAAGCCGATGGGATCGTGTTATATAAATCAAAATGGCTTCTGACTATAGAACCAGAACTGACGTTATTCTACTAATAGTAATGTATCTAAAATATGTTTACGTAACAAAAAGTAATAAACAATAATCAATATCGTAATTTAGATACACGATCAATAAATAACATCGAGCTCTACATCGGCCGATGTGCATGCGCATAATTGTAACCTTTATGAAATACTAACAATTTAATATTGCATGTTCAGTCATTGCTTCCTCGCGAAAATTATGGATACTTCAAGTCATATGGAATGCTGTTTGTATTATGTAAATGTTATTTTGTAGAGAAAAGTAGGTAACTACGTGGAAAATGTTGTTAGATTTGTGCTGGAAGTTTCTTGTTTACTTCTTGTTCTTGTATGTATAATTTAATATTGTAGTCTATATCCACACTTATACACGCGCCATGAGATATCTTTGAAAGAGGTCGGAACTCTGTTCCACCAACCTGACCTTATAAGTGTTAGGTTGTTTCGTATTCGAAAAATTGTGGCGATTTAACTCAGTTTCTAAACTTAATCTAATTGCTAATTATAAGGGGAAGTTTCGTTGGAAAGACTTCTTTGAAATGTGGTCTGTGTACGAGACCATGCAGTGTGAACCTCCTCAAGTTCCTTGGTTTAATTAACCACGTAAAATGAAGTAGGGCTCAAATTGTCAGCACGCATAAGCTTCGATCCGCACACGTTCCATTAACAAATTTTTGTATTTGATGAGGGTGAATTGTCCAAATTGACAAGTGTGTGGAACTCCTAAGGATGTACATTATTTGATCATGGAGTTTGTTTAGGTGGAACCTTTTTTATTTTTTTAGAAATTAAAAATGCTACAATTTTCTTAGCTTAAACATAATCCTACAAAACTGTATACAGTTCATTCTAATTCAGTTAATCTGTAAAGGTTGACGGAAGGATCCAAACGAGTCTGAATTGAATATAAGGTTACAAACTGACACTTAATGTGGTTAATAACTACTACTACTTAACAAAAAATTGTGAAATAATCTTTGAACATATTTTAAATTTGTGTTTTTTTTATTCGTGTCTAATAACCTCTATATAGGTACGAAATACGTATCTTTACCTACCTATGGGGGTGAGATTATTTGCACATGTGGGTTTTGACACATTTCATGTTAAGTGGATTCAATCTGTTTTGTCTGAGCTAACAGCAAATTCTGTTGAGTATTTTCGTGATGTCTTGTTTTTCTAATACGGCAGACATGTTCAATATCGATCAAAGGTCCTATGAAAGTTTATATTAGGAAACTGTGCGGTCGCACAGAACAGCTTGATGTATTCAATAGTTTTATCGATGTTTCTATTCAATAGTGATGCGAGTGCGAGTGTGTGGGCGAGACAGCAAATATTTCTGTATATTTTTTTGTATTTCTTCGTCTAATATTCCTTCGAACAATGACATAGACCTGAAAATAAAACTTTAATTTAAAAGTCTATACTACCTCAAATGGCTCGGGTTGAACACTTCGGAAAATATATATGGTAAAATTGAGGATATAAATTTTTCAAACTTTATTCACTAAGTACTTCACGTATACCAGTGACTTTTTTAATATCAACTGCACTAAATGGAACACGTATACTGTACGATATACATTTTTCAAATGGCTTTATTCTTTTGTAAAAAAAAAATAAATTCTGAAATAAAGCCAGTGAGCCTGCCGCTCGCCCTAAGCAAAATGAACCGTATTATTACGGGAAAATTTTGAATTCGAGCCGCGGTAGTATGGATTCTTAAGGAATTCGTTAACATTATAAGAATTATAGCGCCTTAAAATCTGTAGAAAAAATTTTATTATCTTGAAAATTTTGCATGAAGTTGGGCTTTTTCATTAAAAAATTACGACATCTTAGGCATGTAATTTTGTATCTATGGAATTTAACAGGACCTAACATAACCCTAGTTTCGAGATCGTGTCTACAAAGTTTGATTAAAATATATGAAGTTATTTACAGTTACATTATTTCCATTTTTCATGTCATTTGATGATTGAAAACCTAAGTGAATAATGAAACAAAAATGAAGAATAGGCTATATTGCTATAAGCCAAAGCCGTTTAAACTTTAGAGAATATAAGGTTGAATTTGTAATAATATTATTTATGAAAAAAGGGCGCGAACTTTAAAGTGTACGGGCGCAAATTACAAAATTAATTTGTAGAAATTCTTTATTAGCCCTTTTTACTTCTTTTATAACTTATTTTGCCTAGATTCAATTGGTCAATTCAATCTAAGTTTTCAATTGTGATGACTGACGACAGTGGTGGCAGGATTACTGCCACCAAAAGAAAAGCCACAATTCGGGAAAATTCTCCTCCCGCCAAAATGGCGGCAAATTTTAATAGGACAAAAAGAGGACTGTTCAAGGAATACAATCATATTTATAAAGAAGAAGGGAAAAAAGATTATCCAGTGTTGCTTTCTATGGCCCCATCCATTGATGAATCCTCCTCTACAAAACTGGACCTGTTAAAAATAAACAACATTTTGAAATCGGTGAAAGGTGTTTCATATGTAAGACCTGTTGGATTACGCATCATAAAAGTATTTTTTTCATCCAAAGCAGATGCTAATAACTTCATCATGAATAGCAAACTTCAAAAAACCCATGGATGGATTGCAAGGATCCCATACGATCATCTTGAGTCACAAGGTATAATTAAAGTGCCTTCTGAACTTACTGAAGAACAATTGCTTCAAGAGTTGCAAGCTGACATTGAGATTATAGGGATAAAGAGATTTGAAAGGAAGATGGATAATATTCTTGTTCCTACCCCTACAGTTTTGGTCACCTTCCTCAGTTCCACTGCCCCTGATCATGTAACTTATGATTTTATATGGTTTGAGGTGAAGAAATATGTGAGACCTTTACAACAATGTTTCACATGTTATAAATTCGGCCATAGTAAAAATTCATGTAAATCAAAACAGGTTTGCTCCATTTGCTCTGGAGAACACTTCTTCAATGTGTGTAACAACCAAGCCAATATAAAATGTATTAACTGCAAGAGCACAGACCACATTGCTGTTTCTTCTTTATGTCCTATTAAAAAGGCTAAATTAAATGAAATTAAAGATCAAATCAGCGGCAAGTCCACCTATGCCTCAATAACAGCAAAATCTGCTTTTCCTTCTTTGAAACAAGAATCCTCAAGGCCACAGCGAAGAGCCTTACTGTCTGAACTGATTAACTCCGATGAGGTCATAAGTGTTATTACTAAGACAGTGTTAGATATTCTTAAAAAAAAAGATTCTGTTTCTTCAACAAAATCAGATGCCAGCACCTTAGTTTCTTCTAAGGTCATAAAGGAGTTGCTTATTACTAATTTTGCTTCATAATATGGATTTTCAGGGTAATATTAAGCAATTTGTAATCTTCCACTGGAACTCTCGTAGTGTCTTGTCTAAGTTATCTAATCTACAACACTTTATTTCCTGTTCAAATACTGACATCGATATAATTCTTCTTAATGAAACTTGGCTTACTCCTGACAAATGTTTTAGGATTCCTGGTTATAACATAGTCCGACAAGATTCTAGTCGCCCTCATGGTGGTGTTGCTGTTGCTATTAAAGGTAAGTATAAGTTCTCTACCATCTCTTGTGACAAATGCTATGACTTCCAGAATATTTTATTGTCTGTTTCTCTTGGTTCTTTGTCACTGGATATTTTATGTGTTTACTTGCCTCCTCCTCCAAATGGCAAATTTCAAATTCAACAACTGAATAATGTTTTTTCTAAAATCTGTAATAAAAATTATATCATTGTAGGCGATTTTAATGCTCATCATATTGCTTGGGGTTGTAGAAACGTTGACGGAAGAGGCAATTTAATCTATAATTTTGTTGATACTCATAATTTAGTATGTTTAAACGATCACACTATAACGACCTTTGCTCCATTTGGTCAACAAGGCAATGTACTCGATTTAGCTTTTGCTTCTCCATCAATTAGTTCCAGCTGTACACTTTCAGTATTAGACGATCTTATGAGCAGCAACCACTTCCCTCTACTGGTTAGTTTGTTTTACAAGGAATGTGTGCAGAGCCATAAGCAGTCTTCAACTCACTCTGCCGCTCCAACCACTCCCTCTATACACTGCCTAGCTAATCTCAATTATAATAAAATAGATTGGTCGAAATTTCATGATTTATGTACACACAAATTCTCAACTTTTACTATTAATCCGGATCCACTCGTTGCGTACACTGACTTTATTCAAATCTTAGTTGACCTCTTACTGACATTTCATACAACGAAGGCGATGTTTTGCCATAATAAAAAACGTCAACCGTTGCTTTGGTGGAACGATGTTTGTAGTCAAGCTGTTCAACAAGCTCTTGATTCATTTAGGATTTATCCATCTCAAGAAAACTATCTTTTATATAAACAATTTGATGGTAAGAAAAAGAAAACTCTTTCCGAGCAAAAAGCATTAGGTTGGGCCAACCTTTGCTCTTCTTTCAACCGCATGACTTCCACTAAACTAATTTGGGATTATATTCGCAAATTTAAATTTGCTAAGCTCCGTACCAGCTCTAAATCTCACTTTTTTGACGATACTAAAAATATTATGATGTTTCTAGATAAAATAACTTCTTCGTCACTTACTTGTAATTTTTCTACTCATTTACAATATTTATTTTTTAATAACAGCTCTAGTTCAACTCAATGGTTGACTGATTCATTTGGATTTCATGAGCTACAAGCTGCTTTACTGAATAAGAAAAGTAGTTCTCCAGGTCCAGACTATATTACTTACAAAGTTATTCAGTGTTTACCCTTCCTGGCTAAAACATTTTTGCTAGAAATTTATAATAGGCTTTGGAAAAAAAGTATTATACCTCCGGATTGGAAAATCCAGTATGTAGTTCCTATATTAAAACCTAATAAAGATGCTAATAGCTTAGATGCATATCGACCTATTTCTTTAACTTCATGTTTTTCGAAATGCTTCGAAACTATGCTTAAAAACCGTCTTGAGTGGTTCGTGGAAAATGGTCAACGCATACCTGACTTTCAATTTGGGTTTCGCAAAGGGAAGAGCACCTTGTATAATTTAGCTTGTTTGGTAGGTGATATTAAAAATAATTTTGTGAGTAATAAAAGTACTTTGGCTGTTTTTTTGGATATTAAAGGAGCTTTTGATAATATAGATCATGAATACCTAATCAAAAGTTTATCCCATCTAAATATACCAGGTTTAGTTTTACGTTGGATTTTTAATTTCCTTAACGATAGAAACACGTTTATTAAATATAAAAATAAATTGTATGGCCCCAGGAGTTCGTTTAAGGGAACTCTTCAGGGTTCAGTTCTTTCACCGCTTATTTTTATTTTAAGTCTTGTGGGTTTCATGAAGCGGATTCCTGATTCTGTGCATTACTCTTTCTTTGCAGATGATCTTGTTGTTTATCTAAGTTGTGATAATCCCAATAAAGGGCAATATGACATGAATGAATGCTTACGAATCATTAATGACTTACTTTCTACTGATTTAAAACTTGAAGTCAATATTGCTAAGAGTTCTGTAAATTTATTTTCCAGGAACGGACCTTTTGTCCCAAAAATTTATTATAATAATTATTTATTGCCATTTCAACAGTCGGAAAGGTATCTTGGAGTAATTTTAGACTCCAGTTTATGTTGGAAAGCTCACATTGAGAATATTTGTAAGAGAACTGAATTGGGTTTGAATATCCTCAAATCTTTGATTGGTGTAAATTGGGGTTCAGATCCTAAAACGTTAAAAATGTTATACATCACAACCATTCGCAGTCATTTTGATTATGCTTGTATGTTTTATTCTGATGCCGAAATGCACCTCCTTAAAAAGTTAGATATTATACAAAACAAAGCTTTACGTATTATAACTGGTGCCATGATGTCATCTCCCATCAACTCGCTTGAAGTTGAATCAGGAATTGTACCATTATGTATCAGAAGATCTTATCTAACTGATAGATTTTGTTTACAATTAGTAAGTCGAGATAACGTTATCGTTTCAAAATTTTTAGAGAATTACTCTGCTCCTAATTTCAACGAAGCTTCCTTATCAATTTCTACCACATTAAATAACTCTATAGCATATTTAAATTTTCAATATCAGGATGTTGTGCATTGGTGTCATAATATACCCTGTTATAACTTTCAATTCCTCAGTTTAGTTATAGACATTCCTATCAATATCACACGCTTTGATAGTAAATTCGATTTTTATGAGTTTTTGGATGGCATGAGAGATTTTCACAAGATATATACAGATGGTTCCAAAACAGGAGACAGAACTGCATTTGCTTTTTACGATGCTGATTGTCGTTTTGGTAAAGTATTTGAATGCAATTCCTTATTTTCTATTTTTTCAGCTGAGGTGTTGGCACTGATTTATGCACTTGTTTACATTAAACAGAATCACACATATAAAAAATATTTAATTTTAACTGACTCAATGAGTGCTCTTCTGGCTTTGTCCAACAAATTAATTAGTGCAAATTGTAATTATTTGATATACTCTTTAAGAAGTCATATTTTTAATTTAATGTGTGATAATGTAGTTGTACAGTTTTGTTGGGTTCCTGGTCACTCCGGTATTTTAGGAAATGAATTGGTTGATTCTCTTGCTAAGTCAACTGAGAATGTTGAATTTTGTAATTTTAAAGTTCCTTTTACCGATTTACATTTAGCTGTTAAAGAAATAATGTTCATCCGGTGGTCCATGTCCCTACACAGTTCTAGAAGCATCAAAGGTAAATGGTTGGCTGAGATTCAGCCAACACCTTCAACAAAGGCTTGGTTTGAAAAAAATACTACATATTTAAGAAGACAATATATTACTGGACTGTGTAGGTTACGCATTGGCCATTGTAAATTTCCTGCTCATTTAGATAGACTTAAGTTAATATCCAATCCTTCTTGCTTGTTTTGCCATAGTAGTTTTTCTGATTTAGATCATTTATTTTTTGTTTGTCCCAATTTTAATTTACAACGTTTACTTTTCATAGCTCAATGTAAAGACATTTTAAAAAAAGATTGTTTATTTCCTAGTACTGCCCAGGAGCTTTTACAGCATTTAGAGTTATATAAATTTATTGATAGTTTTGTAAGTCATACTTTTGGCCATATTTAAGTTTTATTATTTTTTTATTGATTCGTTCGTGTTTATATTTTTAATCCTCTGTAAATAATTTATTCTATTGTTTAGTTAAGGTTTAGTTTTAGTTCATTCACTTTTATTGTAATACATTTTTATTTAGTTATCTTTTTAAGCTGATGGCCTTGAAGCCAATGCTTAATAAATAAAAAAAAAATAAAAAATATTATTTATCTCATTTCTGTTGATCCCGCTCGTTAAACTAAAAAAAAAAAAGATTTTAAAGAGCAATATTCTTTTTAATATTGAAATAAAAATAAATCTCGTATATTTTTTTTTAACAAACCGACGTTTCGGGTTTTTTTGAACTTTTGGTCTTAATTGAGTCAATCACAATATTTATAAAATCATGACTTATAATTTGTCGTTGTAATCGTTATTCGTATAACTGTATAAAATATTAATTTGAAACACTTTTTTTCAGTGTAAATTGTCCTGTTTTTTGTAACATTTAAATAATAATGTTTTGATACAGTGTTCTAGCAGATTACTTGTCAAGAGCACGTCAAGCTTTACACTTAAGACTTAAATCCAACTCTATGCCGCTTACGATAAGAATGGTCCAAAGTACAGTGTCAAGCTTGATGTGCTCTTGACTGTATTACAAAATTAGTATGTTACATTCTTAGATTATATCAAAACTTTCATACAATATCCATTAGCCCCTACTATTAATGAAATGTACGAAGATAATACGATTTTAATAACACATATCTTTGAATATTGCGCACATAAGATATCGTGCATACTAGTTAAGTAACAGTGTTATCAAGTAACGAGTACCGCCTTGTATAACCGGCGACCTATGCGTAATCCTATGGATAACAGGCTGGTGTGACCAGATCTGTAATCATTAACCGTGAGTTTGAACTGATCACGATTGGTTTGTTACATCGTAGAATGATGATTATACTTCCATGATTTTTGTCATGGCTTTTCGCGTTTAGCATTTCAGCCACTGACTCTTTTTGACTTATGTCAGGGTTTAAAACAGGGAAACGATACATACGATATAAAAAAAAAGATATTTTCATAATCGGTCCACATTGACGAAGAAATCGGCAAACATACAAACAGTCGACCGTATAGCCTCTTCCTTTTTTGTAAGTCAGTTAAAAAGAGTTTTTTGGGAAAAGATAGCGAGAAAAAGGGATCACATGTGGAAGTATGAGATATAAATAAACAATTAGTGTAAATATAGGAGAAATATTTTATTTATACATCGGCTTACAGTGTTACATAATTTATTTTTATTATGCCAAGTGTGTGAATTGAAACGCCTGTTCATAGCTGTTCCAGTGCTACTCAGAGCTTTAAATCGCAAAGATCTGAGGAGCACTAGGATATAAGTTGACAAGTCCCATGTGCCTGTAATTTCACCAGCATTCTATTAGAGTGGATATGAGTAACATGTTGAATTAATGTTTTTTTTTACTTGTCACGCATTGCTCGAAAGCAATGTAGCTCCATTTTTCTGGAGATGGTTCGTAGAGATTGGACTAAACAAAAAATATTTGAAAAGATAAGGTCAAAGAATAATTTCAATTATTTATTGGTTATTTTTATCATCATATCATTTTTTTTTTAATTTTCTTTTCAATACTTCAGGGAAGAATGGTCGTAAAAACAAGGCTGCAAAGATTATAGAACGCGTAAAAAACAAAATTAATTTATTTTGGTTCACTTCTTAACTAGGTATATTTAATAAGTTTTGTAAACTTTGAGTTGACTGATTGAAAAAAAAAAACAAATATTTAATCCAATTTCATTCATCTTATGAAAAAGTTTGTCTAGGGAAGTACTGCCACCTTACCTATTGTTGCCGTCAAGCAGTAACGTGAGCATTACTTCGTTCCAGTTTGGAAGGGGTGCTGGTGAAATGGGGCATGGGACTTTTCAACTTATGTCTTATGATCTCTGATCTTTGCGATTTTAAGTTCTGAGTGGCACTGCAACTGTCACGGATAAGCGTGTCGCCCAGGCGAACGCTTGTTCCTCCAAAAAAGTCTATTTTTGCCAAAAATCGGCTTTTGCACTTTTTTCCCCAAAGTATCAAAATGTTCTAAAGTTTATGGGCACTAGACTTTCCAGTGCGGACCGTACACCCCTACCTGGTCACGCCAAGTGCAGATTTTCACCAATGCCTTCTGTGTCGTGTGGTATTTATTGCCTGATAATATATTTTGCAAACTTTAAATATGGCCGCCATTAATGAGCTATTTTCATTTTTTTTAAATTACGTCAAAACCTTAGGCCGAAGTCCAACGGAGGGTGAAGCGAACTGGAACTGGAGAAAATCGGGAATCAAACCCGAAACTTCCTCATCAAGCGCTCATGGTAGTAGTAACTTCCTCATCAAGCGCTCATGGTAGTAGTAACTGCCTCTGTGGCCGAACGGTTACCACACTGGTCTGTTATGCAGAGGTCTCGGGTTCGAGAAATATTTGTAAGGCCTACATCTATTTCTCTCTTGAGTTTGGGTGTAATTTGTGGTTGTCTTTGTGTGTTTCAATGGAACCCGCGATACAGGGTTCCCTAGTGCGGGACTATGAGTGTATGCGTTATTAGTACTAACCGCTGTAACTCTGAAGAGCATATATAAGCACAGCCCGTAATTTAACGCCGACCACGCGCCGCAGGCCGAGCCCCAGCATAACGTAGGTGAGGTACAGCGCTCGTTGACTATAAAATTTCGCTTGCTCTACTCATTGCTGTACCATACCTACGCTTAGTTCAAATTCGTAGTATTGTACAATACTGCGTTATTGTATAAAAGTATGTATAGATTTACGTGTAAAACGGTGACTTTCTCGAAATTGCTGACATCGTTATTGTTTATAATCCGAGAAAATTTCCGTCGATTGTTTAATAAATAAATGCCTAACTTATCGTTTACGGTATACAAACAACTTTCCCTTAAGTGATTGGTCGCCCGTGTTAGAGGCATTAAGCTTTTTATTCAAAGTTTGGACATTACATTTTTGTTACATAATGTCTTTTATGGCATTGCTTAATAACATCATTTTTGGGTGTTGCGGTTAGGTCTCTGGGTTTCTAGGTCAGGTGTCGGACCTACAATCATTAACCTATATTTTTTACATTTTAAATTTAATCCAGGTTGTATTTGTAAAATAATAAACTAAATTTCAGTACGAGAAATTTAAAATTAAGGTAAGTAGATAAATTAATAATGTTTGTAACTTTCGTTAAATATTACCTACCTAGTTGATGATTAATACCACCGTAGTTAGCTGTGTGACCTGCAAAGAGTCTGTAGTAGTTAGCGAGTTTGAAAAAAAAAACAAATGTACTCGTAAAATTAGTTTCACATGCATATCTAATATAAAATGAGCTTTATATTCATTGACTTACAATTATATGGACGTCGGGTCCGCGCTAAAAAGTGTCCGCACTTGTAAAGCGCTAAAATCGTATACAGAGCGCCAAACTCCGCTTTAGTCTTCATTTGTTCGACTGACAGCGCGATACTGCGATGACATTACAATTTAAATTTCGAATAGGTTGACTTGGGACATTTTTTTCGTGGTTTTTGTATTAGACCCGTCGTCCATTTATTTGTAAGTCAATGTTTATATTCGTATTTTTAACTTCGACTTCAAAAATAAGAGGAGATTTAATTTGACTGTATTTTTTTCTTTTAAATAACGCGCACATTTCATAGCCCAGCACTAGGGAAATCTAGTATCGCGGGTGCCATGGACATACACAACCACAAATTACGCCCAAACTTACAAGATATTTTTTTTTTATTAAACGCACACATTTGACCTCCATCTCAAGGCCATACAAATATTTCTTCTGGCCCGGGAATCGATCCCGAGACCTCAGTATGTTACGCGATAACTCTAAAATTTGTGAACCGTATTTGATGATTCTTTTTTGTTCTGTTGGTCCCATTTAAATTTGAAGGAATTTTCTACGTCTAAGGGTGTCAAACTAATTCGGTTTCGCGCACTTTCCGGTAACCAATTTCAATAAAACATGGCAAATAGATGTAATTCCACGAATTTTTGAGGTCGGTTTTTTTTTTTATAGAAAAGTCATATTATTAGTAGCAAATGTTTGGGCTGCTTTGGGGCAGAGTAAGAAGTTTAGTAAGCCAAGGTAAAAACTAACAACAGCAACCCGCCTTTTTCTTTTTAAATTTAAGATTTTTTTTTTAGAGTTTTGGCTTGGATACAAGTAATTTGAATCATATCTTTGTTTAATTATCGGGATCTTTGTTGTGGTTCTAATATATTATGTTTTCACTGCTGCTTAAATAACTTAGTTTACTTGTTTGGGTTTCTTCTTTTCTTTTCTTTTCTTCGTCAGTTTTTTAAGCGGTAGGAATCAATATTTATGTTTTCACTTTCACTTAAATCACATTATTGTCACTTGGAACAAAAACTTTGAATTCGTAATTAGTTGAATTGTCAGGATAAAGTCTTTTGTGATTTAGTTTAAAATAAGGAACGTAGTTGTACCTTTCTTCATATCTATTTGTTTTTTCGTATTTTCTTTATAACATACTTAAAATAAAAATAATCTTTGTTAAAATTGTGCTTATAACTTGAAAAACCCGCCAATTTTTCTAACAAACTGAAACGAATGTTTATTGTAGAGTAATGGGTTTGGTCTGTTCTCAATTAACTCACTGACACAGAATCAGTCAAATAAAAAACCTCAAAGATTTTTGCCTATTATTCTGCATACTTTAGTCTCTACATTGTATCACTTTTCTGTTATCAAATTCTTGATTTTTGAAATAATTCCTACAAATTATAAACAGATGTAATTTATCTTGATAACCTACGAGTGAGTCAATGAATTTGTACCCTTTATGAACCACGGTATTTTTATTTCTTCAAAATTTATGAACACAATATACATCAAAACCATCAAAACGTCATTTAATTATATCCATAAAAAAATGTGATATAAAAAAAATGGCAGGTTTTTATAGTTACAGCTTTTACACAAACGTTTTCAGTTTTTTTTTAATTTATTTGTTAACTTGTTTAGGCTGATGGCTCTATAGCCATTGCTCAACAAATAAATATGAAAAAAATCAGATGATCTTGATAGCGCTACCTATGATACCGAACTAGTACTTCTAAGTTTACTGGGTACGTGCAGTAATATACCTACTCAACACTAGATGGCGATGTACGAAAAAGTTGATCTGCCCATTGGCAGATGGCGCTAGGTACTTTAAGTACTAAAATCGACGTAATTTTGGCAGTACCTAATACATTTAATTTTATGTTATGTATTTGAGTTGTAATATTTTTGCATTTCAATAATTAATAATATACACTTCCGGACATATAATTCGAGCCACCACGCATTTTCAGTATTAAGTGCCCTAAGCTTAAACAATGTTGATCAAAAACTTGTGCAATTTTGAAACTAGCACACTAAACGTCTTCTCCATAAGTCCTCGTTGGGAATTTGGATTTGCTTTTGCAAATAAAAAATTCCGGGGGAAAACTTTTTCTTCGATGATAATACTATTTTTGTATTGTAGCTCTTTACGACAAAAATGCGAAGTTCGAATTATGTGTCCGGGAGTATATTTTGTACTCTACTAGTTAGCACCTCTAATTTATTTTTAATGTACGTAATTTCGCTATTGTTATTAGCGTATTTTTTGGGTTGTAGCGAAAAAAATAATTTGCGCTCATTATTGTTTATAAATTTATTAATTACAACCTAATAGGTAATTTACATTACATAAATCTAACAGACTCGATTATAATAATAACGTTCGTAGTCTTAATTACACAGTCCTTACTTATTTACACTCTTTAAAGTTATTATTAGCTACGCAAGAGCATTTTCACATAAATAGTATCTGCCCTTTTGACTGAGTATTTTAAGATTCCATCACACAATTTTCGTTTGAACACTGTCATAAGGCCAGCCAGTCCTCTTTGATCATATCGGAGGCTTTTTCGCCGATCATGATTACAGGAGCATTGGGGTTGCCGCTTATAATAGTAGGCATTATACTAGCGTCCACAACCCTGAGATTCGCGACACCGTGGACCCTTAATCTTGGATCAACAACCGCGTCGTGATCATGCTTAGGACCCATTTTACATGTTCCTGTTGGGTGGTATATTGTAAAAGTAAAATGCTTCAATGAACACTCCCAATAAGCATCACTAAAGAGCACGTGGTGTTGACAACCAGGCATTGGGATGTTATGTGGTCGTGATCCGTACTTTTGGAAAGCTGTCGTGTTTGATATAGCCATGGCGATTTTAATACCTTCGATAAGTGTATTGATATCTTCCTTATAAGCGAAGTAATTAGGCTCAATTGAGGGTGGTGTGAAAGGGTTTCGATTGCGAAGTTTCACCCAACCTGAACTTTTAGGACGCAGTAATAGAGGCAGTATAGTCCACGTTTCAGCTTCTTCCAAAGGCTTGTAGACGGTATTGTACACCCTGTCACGCAAGTTCAAGATTTTACGTATCTGTTCACCACCGTCCGAGTTAATTGAACTTGGTGCAAAGTGAAATTGAATGTCAGGCCAATTGCCAGATGTTGGCGCGTACTTTGTATTCACAAATGCCAGTCCTTCTACACCCTGGGTGGTCATTGGTCCTTTTTCATATAAAATGTAGTTCATTGCAACAGCGAACGTTTGGAAGCGGTCTTTCTTGAACGTGACAGGTTTGTTGACAACAAAAGTCAGTCCACCCAATCCGACGTGGTCTTGCAAATTGTGACCAACCTTCAGATTCGCTACTAGAGGTATTCCGTGTTCTCGCAAATGATCCGCGGGGCCTATTCCGCTCAGCATCATTAGTTTTGGCGTCATTATCGCTCCTGCTGACATAATAACTTCCCTCTTTATTCTAACTTTATGTTTCTGACCGTTGCGAATGAACTCCACGCCGTAAGCTTGCTTCTTGACTGGATTGATCAGTATTCTCGTGACGGTAGCGCCAAGGGCAATGTGCAAGTTCTCTCTGTTACGGACAGGTCGCAGAAACGCCTTCGCTGTGCTACACCGGCTACCCCGTCTCATCGTCGCTTGTGTCAACATGAAACCAGTTTGTTTCGCTCCATTTATATCTCGATTCTCGTAACCTAATTCAATACCGGCTTTCAAGAAAGTCACAGCGAGTGGGGTTCGCCAAGGCGCTTCCTGTATTGTGAGATACCCTCCGTCTGAGTGATAAGGCGTTTTGACGAGATACGGGTTGCGGTTATCTTCTGACTTCAGGAAATAGGGTAATACTTGATCATAGGACCATCCGTCGTTGCCGAGCGCTTCCCAGAGGTCGTAGTCGTTGCGGTTTCCGCGTACGTATACCATGGCGTTAAGGACGCTGGAACCACCGAGGACTTTGCCCCTGGGCCAATTGCAGCGATCTGCATTCATGGCCAGGCAGTAGGATCTGTTTGCGGAGGGCGTCGTTTGGAACTTCCAGTCGATATCGGAGAGTTGTGTGTACCCGGCAAGGGCTGGGATGTCGCTAATCTCCGTTTCGTCGTTGCCAGCTTCTAGCAGCAACACCGTCCAGTTGCCGATCTCGGAGAGCCGCGACGCCACAACAGCTCCCGCTGACCCTCCGCCCACTATTATGAAGTCGTAGATTGGTAACACCTGCAATGTAACAACAAATTAGATCAAATACTGTAAAATAATGCGAAATGCGTGTTGTTTAACATTGAAATATATATAGCACGCCCATCAATTTGTTGGGAAAATATATTTACTTGTTTTATTTAATATGTTTATAACACAGGAATACAAAATTAAATTTAAATTACAAATACTAAAAACATCTTGTTTCTTAGTCGTAAGTTTGCAAAAAGTAGAAGACGAAAGATTGCGTTTATTTAATTTTTTTTTAAATATACCCTGACATGATCCCAAAATCGCTACTAAATGATTCCCTCTCATCAAATTACTGAGTTCTTTGATTCATAAGAAGGGATTTATATGACCATTAAACAGATCTCACTTCGATTTGTCGCTCCTAACAATAGATCCGGAAGGCAATAAAGGGTACAAAAGCATCTTTGTGTACGTGTCTAGAGAAAGTTACTAATACCAATATTATTACTCGACAATATCTATTGGACAACGGAAATGCATTTTCTGTGCAGAATTCTTGTTGTATTTATTGTTTGTTAGTACTACATCCATGCGAATACGAGCAGAGAAACTAAATTAATAATTATTAAAATGACATACTCGGCAAATTAGCATTTTTTTTTCTTAGATATGCATCCACATACTCATTAATCCACAATTTATCTGTTAGCGATGAAGCGGTGTAAAAAATTAAATGTTAATTTTATATATAATATTACTTAAAATAAAATTATACTAAAGTACATAATTATTTTATATTTGGAATTTTGAATACTATTTTCATGCATAAAAAAATTAATATTTACGTATTACAGTGTATAAAATATTTAATTATTAAATTTTTTATTCATAAAAATAGCATCGAAATATAAAATAAACTGATGATCAAACGAACTTACCAGTACGTGAGTTCGATCATAATTATATAAGCAGCTTTATTCTTAGCGATTAATAATCACCCACCCCTCATCTTAGTTATGATTGATGAATATATTTATGATTACCCAACCCTTCATTTATTATATAGAGGAAATAGAAGAAAAATAACAGGGATATTGACCTTCTATTCTTTGAACATATGTAGATAATGAAAAGAAATGGCGCGCAATCAAGACGAGAGTATGACCTGTCAATCAATTTAGTGATTTTTTATTTTTTCTTTAAAAATTCGTGTAAAGGTTATGGCGTGTAGTCATAGCTGTAATATGTAAACTATACTAAATAGCTAAGAATGAAACTGCAAAATATAATTATGTAATTAAGAATCATTTAGAGTAATACTATAGAAAAAAATAATTAAATGTGGGTTACACCACTTTTGCGCAGATAGCTGCTTCAATTAACTAGCTATTTATGAGTTCCGACGCCACACTACACTACACATTTTGTTTTATCAGGCTATAATATTCTATTATTATCAATTATAATAAAACCCCAAATTTTTTTCACGCAAAAACAGATAAATGATCTATTGTAATGTAACTTCCAATGCTTTTTTTCTAGAGAAAACGTAAATATACGAATTAAATAAAACATCTAAAAAATTTAAAATTTCATTTACGGCGTAAAAACACAGATTAAATATTTCCATGTCCTGTGAAGTTAGTGTTTGGATAATACAGGTTTATTCGGTGGAGTTGTGAGGTGATACTCGTGCTATATTGTACTTGTGAACAATAAGATGATTAGGTATTTTAAATTGAATCGTAATTCAAGTTCTTTGCAATGTAATAAATAGTACATATAGAAATAAAAGCATAATACTTACGGCATTGACGTCGGTGATGTACGATTCCGGGTCGAACTGTTGGTACCGAAAATATGTAATGCCTAAAGCCAGAAGTGGTATGAGCCCCAGTACAGTGATTGGGGAGGGAGCCAAACTCGCGAGAGCGCCTGCCGCCTCCATCCTCCTTACAAATCATCTACTATTTACAACTTAATTACTAGCTTATTACTCTCTTATATCCAGTTCTCAATCTTTTTTCTCTGCTCTTCGTCAGATAGAATCTTCGGTGTATAGTTTCTTATGCCGCACTTCTTTTGTGTAGACTTTTGCGCCTTCTCCGTGTCACTCAAGTAACTCTTCAACCGCTCACTTTTCAAATCCTCCTTGTCGTCAAACAATTGAAGTTTGTATCGTTGCTCTTTTGTTATCTTTACTGGTTTGTATATTTCTTTGTTGACGTCTTTGTAATGGTCGTTTTTGTATAGAGACGTGCAGTAATAATCACTTTTAGAGGATCTGTCTGAACGGCATTCGTAGGCACTTGAACCACTTCTGTATCCGCTACTATCTGTATTGTCGCTTTTGAAGCTATCGCCGCTGCGTCTAATTTTGTGTCGTTTATAATCTTTCTCGTCTGCGCGGTAGTCGACAGGGGGGCTCCTGAATTGTATGGGGTCTTCGTACTTGGCGTCTTTATCGTATTTGGAGTAGCGTCTGGCTGAAGCCACACTAGCGTGTGAAGCGTATGACTGTTCTTGGCCCATGGTGATGTGCGCGCGCGCGCTCTCGGCACTGGTTTCTGAAAACATTCAAACGAACGTGTTGATTTCCTTGTTATAATATTCCTATATAATTTAAAGAGGTACACATTAACTTAGTTTGGGCATCACAACTACACATTAGGTTTTAATATTAAAATGTATAGCTTTACTTTGGAGATTGTATAATTTAGGTTCCTTTCTTATTGACTGTTTTTATAATATCATAGCTTTATTTACATTTGTTTTCCATGTATTGTATGAGATTAAGTAATGTATAAGAAATAAATTTATCTTATCTTATATGTTTAATTATATTTATACAAGTAGCTAAATCCAATCATTTGAACTTATGAAAAATGTATAAGATAATTTTTTTCATATTTTTCGGGAGTCCAACGCGACGGTTGGGTATAGATTTTAAAATTAAAACATATAACTCTAATTTTGTCTTATAATAATATTTACTAATTAATTATTATATTTTCTTTACAGGTAAGATAAGCGGTAGTTCATCGGCTTTTTATTGAAATGGTATGAAATTATTTGCATTTGCTACTTAATTTCCCTAAAAGCTTTCTGTTTCATTCATTCATGCAAATACATTGCTCTATTTATTTCCTTATCATTTCTGTCCAAACTAGGATCTCAAATTCAAACTGAAATAATCTTTATTTCATAAGTGAGCAAATTATACTTGAAATCGTTACATAGAATAAATTCTACTTGCTTCTGCTCTTTGTAAATAAACATGTATACATTTCATTTATCATTTACTATATTTATTTCAAATAGAGCTAGACAACCTCCAAGTGCTAAGAGGGTCACTACGGACAAAACTCTTTGTTTTTGTCATCCAAACACGCAGAAACTGTATAATAAACCTTTTGAGCAAAGTTTTTGTTTCATTATAGTTTTAAACCTCATAAATGGCAAATTTTGAATATCAACCGGAATCTTATTATAGAAGTGTACCTATACATGGCCACAGAAATGATGTTCCATTGTTTTTGCACTTAAATTACCTTTTCATAATCTGTTTAAGAATACAAGAAATATGTGGTACCTACTTAGGTAATAACTTTATTTTTTTGATAAAAAAAAGGTAAAAGCAGCGATAGCTCGGTGGGTAAACCACTGTAAACGTTCATATCATAGAGGTTGAGGGTTCAAATTCCTGTGGCCGCATATACGTATGGCTTCCCTCATTGGGTCAGGTGTTTTGAACTACGGTTTAAACCAGGTATACTCCACCTTTTTTCGTTCGGGCCATATGCATAATTGTGTTTGCTATTTTAGTTATATGGGCCGCAACATTTTTTTAGGTCATCCGTTTAAAAATCGTTAGTGGAAACTTAGGTTTTTCATTCACTTCCCACGTAATAAATAAAACACAAAACCTAAATATATCTCGTTGAAGATTTGAAGTTTAGAAACCTTCCTGTTTCGGGCCGCACATAAAAGCTTGTTGGGCCGCATTTGAGTATGACTGGTCTAAACCATTTCCTTAAAGGAGACCCGTTCCCACCAGTGGAACATATAATGGGTTAGATCGATGATGAAGAATTAATGTTTGAATATTTTAACTAAGTTACCTATTGCGTGTATAGTAAGGTACACTATATCAGTCACATCTACAGTTTAAAATTGGCCAAAAAAACAGCGTCAGACCATCGACACGCAGGTCTGCGATAGTTGACCTGCGAGCGAGCGGGTTGGAATCACAAAGATTCATATCCGAGCTCATCACTCGCTGTTCAGTCGAGTCAGTTAAGACCCTTCTGATGGCAACCATAGAATTTCGCTACAGACTACTCATACTAGGCTTGTGAACAAAACGATAGCGCGTTTTAACTCGATCCTAACGCCATCCAGCGGCGTTTTGGTAGAAGTTTTCCCAGACAGCTGGTCGATGACCTTGGCCTTGCTTACCGTTAGAGATAACCGATAAAGCATGTTAGTATAATAATGTTTTGATTTAAAACGTGTTTTTATGTTTGTCTTTTGTATATAGTTGGAAGTTAGAAGGCAAGTTAGAACCATAAACGTGTAAACTGCCTAATACAACATGGCATAGATTATTATCTATATACAGTACATTGACTTACAATTATATGGACGTCGGGTCCGCGCTAAAAAGTGTCCGCACTTGTAAGTCGCTAAAATCGTATACAGAGCGCGACACTCCGCTTTAGTCTTCATTTGTTCTATGGACAGCGCGATACTGCGATGACATAACAATTTAAATTTCGAATAGGTTGACTTGGGACATTTTTTTCGTGGTTTTTGTATTAGACCCGTCGTCCATTTATTTGTAAGTCAATGATACAGTAGTATAGTTTATTGTCACACTTATTCGTTAAGATTAAATAATGAAATTGTAATATGTTGATACTCAGTTTGTTGTGTTATACATATACTACTACCATTATAATATAGTACGAGTATAATATGATATAAAAATATAACGTAATTAACTTTTGAAACGTAATTAACGTAGCATCGTGTTCTATAATTAAATACGTGTCAGTAGGGCAGTGAACTTTGGACCCGAAATCGAGACGAGAGAAATCAACAGGTCCGACCACTTGCACTCCGATAGAAGTCTTTCTACAAACAACAAATTTAAACACGAGTCAAATTTAGAACAATATTTTTTTCTTGAAATATAAAAATTTTTAAAGTGTCGTCTCATTATTTTAAAAAGTAAAGGAGGTTGAGAGACATTTGATCTCTTTTCGGAATCGAATAGTTTTCATTCAATTAGATTATTTTACTATTTTAGATTAATTTTACTATTTGCCTTTACGTACAATAACGCTACATTTTAAAAGAGGCATAATAACTTTCTCTTGGCGTTAATTTCTATCCTCGACGACGACGACGTGATTAATTATATTATACAATATTGCTGTAATTTAAACATTATTAGATTGTTTTGAACACGAAGACGCAATGATTAAGCGCTAAATGTTTCTGTAACTTGGAAGTTTCACTCTCAAATGTGTCAAGTGTGGAAGTGCTAATTGTTGTCTGAACTGACCGTTACTGTCACTTTTATGTTTAGAAAACGAACTTTTACATGTTTGTAAATGAACTGTATTTTTGCGTTAACAAGGTTAATAGTTATTACTTTGAAAATATTCCAGTTATATAAAGGCACCTTCTCACTCTCCTCATTAGCTCTGCCCTCCTTATTATAAGTAACGTAATCGACATTTTTAGGGAAATTGAGGTATTAATATAATTGGGTTCACCGAAATGAGATATATAACCCCATTTAATCGGTTTTTTTTATATCTTACTTAGTTTCAGTTTTATTGTTAAGAAAAATCAGCATAATTGACATGCAAAAAAATTGGTTTTTGATACCAACATTTGAAAAGTTACGGAAATGCAAAAGCGACGTGCAAAAGTCATGACAAGGTGAGCAGAGCCGCCGATCTGAAATTTTTCTGCGTTAGTATTT
The DNA here is from genome assembly GCF_003589595.1 of Hyposmocoma kahamanoa. NCBI lineage: Eukaryota > Metazoa > Arthropoda > Insecta > Lepidoptera > Cosmopterigidae > Hyposmocoma > Hyposmocoma kahamanoa. The sequence continues at coordinate 384,401 of NW_020653711.1, forward strand.
TGTATGTGATTATAAATAACTCTTTAATAGAACAAGTTTGATATGAGATACAGCTCAAAATGCGAAATATGGAACTGGCGATTCAAACTCAAATTATCGTTATTTCTTAAGTAAGCAAATTACACTTGAAATCGTTACATTGCTTTAACTCTATTACTCATTCGTAAGGCAGATTTACCTGAGAAGAACGAGCAAGAAGCTCTAGAGGTTGCTCTGTGTAATATTTGTACACGTTTATGGGTAATTTTCTACCTTCTCCTTTTTTTGAAGTCCATTAAAAATTAGCAGAATTGAGGCCCTGATCCCCAGCGTAATTTTTTTAAATAATGTATTAATCAGGATGCTCTTAGCTATCTTTGTTCAGCTGTTTCAATATCATCAGCTCTTTTCCCAGTTAGTGTAAATACAATGTGTTGGACTATGTAAATCTTTTAAATTTTATTGTAAGAGCTACAATATGCTCACAATTACAACTATTCGAGATTTCTATGCGTACGTGTACATAAATAAGTAATTAAACTAAAAAAAATAGTACAGTGGCATTAGAATTATAAAAGCGTATACAATCTCGCATCTCATGTACAATTAATTTCTTTTGTATTTGTTTAGTGCAATAAGGAATATAAAAAAGCGAAAGCAAAAGCAGCCATATTATGTACTGTTAACAATGTACAGAATACATAATTTTCTACATACGGTTAAATATGGTATAAATTGTTACTTATTAATGGCTTACGATGGTTTAGGTACATATTGATTGATATTTAATTTTAGTATACAGGTCGCCTCACGGCTATGGGATGCTGAGGGAAAATATTTTAAATATTGTAGATAGGACATTTTGCTTCAAGGAGATACTATTCTATATTTAAAAGCAAGTAAAACTGCTTTCAAAGACAAATTTGGCTTGCCTCATCTGGGAATCGAATCCACCAGATGAGAAAAAATTCCTATATTTTTATGATGCCGTTCGAAAGGATCAATAAGGCTTATTGCCTTTGAAATAACACAATCTCTTAAAGGAATACCATGAAATTTATGGCATCAAATACATAGTGGTATGAATAAGGGTCACCGCACATTGCTGCCGCCGCTTGGCTGCGCGATGCAGCGATGCATTAAAACGAGCAATGCTCTCTAAACTTTGTCCTCTACAAGATAAGGCCGTTTTGACGCCTGGTTTTTAACCGACTTCAAAAAAGGAGGAGGTTCTCAATTCGACTGTGTTTTTTTTATGTATGTTATGCGATAAGTTAAACAAAAAAATAAAAGGAAGATGCAGCAAACAGCGCCTGGCGCACTTTACAGAATGCAATATGATACTGAACTATAATGTTCTCTACTAAATAAAGTACACATTTCTTCTAACAAAGTAAAACCGTGCTGCGTCGTGTGCCTGGTGGTAAGCGACAAGCCTGCCTATTAAGTTGCAGTGCCATTCAGAGCATTGCCGACTGCCACTACGCCCGTCATCCTGAGACATAAGTATTCCCATACTATGGAAGAAACTTACACTATACACATCTAGTAGAAACTTAAAACGAAGTTTCTTCTTAGTTTATTGTCACCTAAGTAAGTTTAAAAGCATGTAAGAAGTTGAACCCTGTTCCAGTGCCGTTTGTATCCGGTATCTAATGTTCTTTTACTTATAATTTTACTCGTGCGCTCATCGAAATAATAAATTAGTTTTAAGCATGTTCTACAAATTTAAATTGTATAATTCTTGTGAAGTTTGATAATTGTCAGCAGCGGATGTCCATGTATGAAGGTGGAATCTGAAAAGCAGCATATAGTGCTGAGGCTCCATCCTTTTCATTAGCACTAGATTCCATGTTTCCGAAACTGTTAACTGTTATTATATTTTTTTTACATGACGTGCAAATTACTCCATTCCACCTGATGAAAAATGGAAATTGGAATCCAAACGTGAAGGAATCTAGTGCAGTGTTGATACAATCTCTGCGCCAGCCACTTCCACCCTGCATGCCTACAAGATGTTGTCCCTTTTATTATAAATGTGCTTATGAATAAATGTTTTATTAACATTATTATACCTCGAAAGAGACATCAGCGTACCACGGTAACAAGAGTAAATCAGAGTCAGTAATACAGAAGCTTACAGTAATATGAAAAAGCGTCTGGTAGCAGAAAGAACAGATATCTTGGAACACAACTTAATCTCAAACAATAATTCAAGAATAAAAAGATGTGCAACTTAGTTCCACCTATCAGTATTCACCGTGGTCAGTGAGCGAAACCATTTCTAACAAGCGTAGAGAACAAACAGTTTTGTTCCGTTTGTGGCACAAACAACCGTGGCAAACAAGTTCAGACTGCTAAGAAGGGCAAGGACATTTTATTTTGTGTACATATAGAATGTGATTCTGTACATGTAAATCATAGGTTCCCAAACTTTTTGCCTCACCGCCCACTTAGGCACGATAAAAAGTTCACTCTAAAACAATCATTAACCCCCGCCGCTATAAAAATAATTGAAAACACTTATTTTTTATATTAACTTAATACAAAATATCAGAAGGAAAAAAATTATATAATATGTGTGGTGTAGTATAAACAGATAATTTAGGTTTTTTTTACGCCAAATCTTAACTGTATTCTGGTTATCCGTTTTTATTTTTGTATGGATTACAAAACCTTAGGAACTTAAATTTTGTGTCTAAAAGAACGAAAATATTGCAAAGCCGGAGTATAAAATGTTGTTTGTTTTGAAATAAGGTTTTCCAGTTTTGGTGTCGACTTTATAGACATTGTATATAGTAAACAATGAACGGTCATTCTAACTAGTGTTCACTACCTAATTTCCGTGGCAATTTTTATTATTTATATGTTCAAGTCTGTTATCGTGTAATTATTAAATAATTACAATATTAAATACTCGAATATTAAATCATATTGCACAATAAAAAAATCGAATACCTAAATAATAAAAATTACCACGTGTTAGCGTATCGTGACATTATATTATTTTATTTTGTTAGAAAACTTACTTTGCGTCATTAAGAATTAGTTTCATCGAAATAAGAAATAAATCGATAACATCATCATCGATATCAACGGAACGGTGATAGGCGTCCGCCATTACGAAAAGCATTTTTGACTAGAACAGACGTTTTTTGTTTTGTTTGGATTTATAGTGAAAGATCTTATAATATAATTTATAACAGTCACTGAAGTCTCATTTCTATTTCTACTTGGAAAGTTTCTTACACACGGAAATTAGGTAGTGAATACTAGTCCAAGAATGACCTTGAAATTTTATCATCATCATTTTTATCATCTGAAATGGAGTTGGGCTGGTCATGTCTGAAGCATGCCTGAAGATCAGTGGAGCCCCAGAAGCGTAAGGCGCTGCGGCAGACCGACAAAGCGGTAGCGTGACCAACTGGACGCCTACGACAAGGCTGAGTCCAGTTAGCTCAAGACCCAGGATGCGTGGAGGGATCAGGAGGAGGCGTTTGCCCAGCAGTGGCATACATCAGGCTAGTTTATTGTAATTTTCATCATCATTGTTATTCTCAACCCATTATACGTTCTACGGATGCGCACGGGTCTGCTTTAAAACGATAGTTCAGGGTTGTGAACCGTCGTCGGTTCGCGGTTCGCGTTCGGTATGCGGGTTTCATAAAGATGTTTTTCGTCACCAATAGTTGCATGTCGCCATAGGGATTCGAACCGTTGACTTTTCAACTGAGATGCAACCTATTATACACTAAGCTATCACCTACGCAAATATCAGAAATATTTTTAAAAGCCACATGCTTTGAGGCAGGATCCAGCAGGGCGGTAATTCTTTAAGAAAGTGAATTGTAAACGAACTCCGAGGGTAAATGTTGACGATTCGGATCTTTGAAGTGCTTTTAAAGTTCTTTGTTTGTTTGGTAAACATCAATATTTTGTTTCGTATGTGCGAATTTGTATGACGAAATATTGTGGTTTTACAAAGAATTGAAAAAAAAAGGATTCAGACAATTTGGAAATAAAATAAAAAGAGTACATTTTTACCACAATACTAGCATTTTAAATAATAGCTGTGTTGAGCAAATAGATGAAAGCCTTAGCATTTTGCTGGTTTTCAGGCCTCACGTGGTAATTATTCGACGTAGGAAACATCGTAACATGTACTTATTTATAGAAAGTAAACATTTGCTACAGAATTTAAAATCAAACTTATTTTTTTTTCGGAAACAACCCGATGTTTTACAAGTCTTATGATCATGACTGACTGAAGCAGTGGTTTGTTTGAAAAGTAGTAGAGGAGATTATATATATACCAGCTTTCATATCATGTTTTTTATGGAGTGAAAAATATTAAAAAATAAATAAAAAGCCGTGGTAGCTTAATGGTTTGACCTACTGCCTCTCAAGCAGAGGCCGTGGTTCGAATCCAGACTCAAATCTCTAAGCTTTTCGGAATTTATGTGAGAAATTGAATTCGTTTACCATGAGCTTTTCGGTGAAGGAAAACATTGTGATGAAATCTGAATGGCGAAGAAAGTTCCCAAGTCACAACCATCGGAAAAAGATAGTAGTGCCCAACCCGCATTGGGACTAAAACCCTCGCCTGAGAGAACACCCATACCCAGCAGCGGGACGTATAAATGGGTTGATGATGACGAACAAAATTTATTTCCTTTTTAATATAAATTGTGAAAGGGTTCGTCCAGGGAAGTACTGCCACCTTACCTATTTCTGCCGCCAGGCAGTAATATCAGCATTACTATGTTCCGATTTTGAAGGATAAGGGTGCTGATGAAATCACAAGCACATGAGACTTGTCAACTTATGTCTCAAGGTGACGGGCGCAGTGGCAGTGCCCCTAAGATCTTTGCGATTTAAAGCTCTGAGTGATACTGCAACTGTTATGGATAGGCGTGTAGTTTACCGTTAGGCGCACGATTTTATAGTAGTACCCACTTTCTGATGAATGAGTGTTAAGTCCCTTTCGTCCATTTCGGTTTATGTCTCATTTATTTACGTCCATACATTTGTGACATTATAAAACATCTTGAGATAAAGCAACATTCTTCGAGCCGTACATTCATATGACACAATACTTCTGCTTGAACCAATCTCGAAATTATTAGATCGTGACGGTCTCTGATTCAGTCTAAAAACTGACTTTCAATTAAGGAAATCCAGAGATGGGTAGATAGGTGGAAATGTAAATGGCCTTTATGGTCAGAGGAGCTGAAACCGCTAACTCGAAAGTGTGAAGAATAAAAACGTATTAATAATGCTCTAGCATACAAATTAATTCCGGAACATTCGAATATAACAATTAGATCTATCTAGTAAACTAGATTGCAATGCACAGGAATTAAGTTTAAGAAATTCATATAATGTTTCATTAATTTTTCTAGCTTTTCACTAGCAGCCTGCGTTGTCTCATTGTTTGCTAAAGACTTCCCTTTTCTTTTAATTTAGTTATTTTTCTTTTAACTTTTTTCATATTTTAAACTACTTCCGTGGCCGAACGGCGAACGGTTACCATGCAGAGGTCCCGGATTCGATTCGGGAATCGAATCTTTCTCCCGGCCCGGGGGCCAGGAGAAAGATTACTTTGGTCTACATTTATTTCTCTTGAGAGTTTGGGTGTAAGTTGTGGTTGTCTATGTGTGTGTCCATGCCACCTGCGACACAGGGTTTCCCAAGGGCGGGGCTATGAGCCGGTGTGAAATTCATTTCTTTTACTCGGCACGGAACATGGTGTGAACAGACTCAATGTAAAATAATAGGGAAGTGACCACTTTCATACTTTGCTGGTTTACGTTATACGTAAAACAATCAAGAAACAACAAAAACGAAAAACAACAAAAATGTAAATATTTGTTATAGCACATTAATAACTGCAATTGCAACATTGCACGTTTTTTTAATAATATCAAGTGACGAGACGAACAAGTCGTGCGCTTGCTGGTAAGCGACGCGCCTATCCATAACAGTTGCAGTTCCACTCAGAGCTTTAAATCGCAAAAATCTTATGGGCGCTGTCACTGCGACCGTCAACCTAAAACGTAAGTTGAAAAGTCCCATGTGTACTGTAATTTCACCAGCACCCTTACCCTTCAAAACCGGAACGTAATAATGCTCACATTACTGCTTGGCGGCAGAAATATTTAAGGTGGCAACACTTCCTAAGACGCACCCTTTCACAAGGAGCTCTAGTGCTACTAAAAACGTAGTAGGTTCGGGAGTTAAGAGCAGTCAAACCTAATTGTTTAAGTTTTATTACCTTTTTCTTGTGTTTGTGTCATTATGAGGGTGTAAATTGGACAAAACCCTCTTTAAACATATAGGTAAACGATTCATTCCGCCACTAAAAATTTAAAAAAATAGTAAAACTTTGCAAATTAATAATGATTCTTCAATTTTTCTTCCATCTTATTCTTAAAATATAACACATTTACGCTAGATTTTTTGCCTCTGTTAGGCACACTGTTACGTGTATGTAACCGTGCAATTCGCGGTAATGGTCTAGAGATTATAGACCCGTTATCTCTCTGAGAAGACCCACGGTCTGTCGCCGTCTCTTTAACTGTACTCTCTGCTACCGACCGTAAACTAGTGTTTTTCGTATAATTTGTTGTTATTGTGCATTGCACTTCTCGTGACTCGTAACTGTTGTGGCAGAGACCACGTATCTTCACTTGCTATGACTTGGATACATTATGAGCATAATCGCGTCTTTGTGAAAGAGTTCGTCTAAGGAAATACTTCCACCTTATCTATTTCTGCCGCCAAGCAGTAATGTGAGTGTGGAGTTTGAAGGGACTTTTCAACTTATGTCTCAAAGTGACGTGCCCAGCGGCAGTGCTCCTCAGATCTTTGCTATTTAAAACTCTGAGCGACACTTAAACTGTTATGGACAGGCGTGTCGTTTATCACTTGGCGCACGACTTGTTCGTCCCGTCATTAAGATAAAACAAATATTTATTCAAACTTTTTTGCATAATACAACAGCTTATTTTTAATTGAATCGACGACGGAGCATCTAAGTAATGCATATTCACTCTCGCCTTGAAAAGGCCCAAGTTATACCGTTCTGGGAACAAGTCTACCATATACATACATGTGGAAGCGAAACGCTATGAGCGCATCCTTGGAATAGTCACAGCATAGGTGTGGAACCCCATCCTATGTCTGGTCCCCGACGAAGGAAAGGGGAGGCGGAATGAATTCGCGCAATTCTTTCGCACACACTCCGTGATACTTCCTGTATTATAATACACGCCGATAAGCACCGATAAGCACGCAACTTTACGGTGGTGTTCAAGACTCTGCAGCTTCACCTCTACTAATTCCGAGTATAAATAGTATACATCGTAGAAATAAAAAAAAATCGTAAATTATTAATAAGTTGTTGTTGTGTTTGTTCAATAGCATTGTTTTGCCCAATGTTACTTCAATAGCATTAGCTATAGGCCAAATGTTCCTTTTAACATCTTTCATCACAAAAATCGACTTACTGTCCACTACATTATTTGATTACTTGCTCAGTTTCACGGGTTTAATAATGGTTTTAAAACTATTTACTTTTCCTGCCCAATACTTTGCCTGACAATACGATTTGTTTGACCAAACTTCGCTACCTTGTTTGTTGAATTTCATTTTTCTAATCGTTCGTTTAAAACTAATTACTTTTCCTGCCCAATATTGGTTACGTGTACGGTTAATCAATCATTTAGCAAATACTGTCACCTAAAGCGAGGCCATGTTACAAGAAATCCTGATTTTAGGTTAATGGGATTGAGAAACAGTTAAAGAATGCCACCCGACACGTCGTAGGTCATACTATTCACCTACCTGACAAGTTTTGCAATACGATTTGTTTGATCAAACATCGCTACCTAGTTTGTTAAAATTTATTTTTCTAATCGTTCGTTTTGAGTTTTGTCTCTTGATAATAAATATAACCTAAATTGGGTTCGCATATTAGCAAATTAATTTCCTTTAATTTTCGTTAACATGTACTTTCCCAAGGAAACGCCTGAATCTATTCATTACTTTTGTCCCAATTTGTAGTAAAATTTATATTATCTATTAACATCTATACTATTTGGGTAGTGCCCTGGAGTGAATTCCGTTCTTCTGGTACTCATAATACATGGTATTTCCCTAATGGGAGACCAGGATTACCAATTATGGTATTATTGTCTGGTGCAATGTTATAATTTTTAGGCAGTTAAAAATGTATTTAATTCTTGCTAGGATTTTTCAACGATCACGGTGGCTCTGGCAATTTAATTAAATTTTTAGATGCTTTTTCGTAAGGCAGCCCGGTATTCAACGTTTATAAAATTCTTTAAAAAGTTTGGAGGATTCGGACACATTGTTTATCCGTTACTGGTCTCTAGAAGATATTCTTGCAATGTGCGAGGAAACTCGTAACGGCAAGTATACAAGTAAAAGAATCTAGAAATTGCATACGTTTGATTAAAGAATTTTAATTCCGAAGTACTCGTCGATACTTCTGATATAAAACGATAAATTAGATCTGCCGTATGTTAAATTGTAAATAAATATGTATTTATTCAGAACGCAATGGCATTTTATAGATCAGGGTTTCTTAACCTTTTTTTTGTCTTCTCAGCATTTCAAAGAGCCTACGGACCCTTTCCGAAAAGATGAAAAAGAACTACTTGCGGTGCTCGGAGAAACCTACGCAAGTTTTTGTGTTGTGTCGCGGTTTAGATTAATAAGTAAAAATTTTATGAAAAGAATTAATAAAATTTTTAATAATAAATAAAATAAGAAAGCCTCGTAAGATGCATTGACGCGCGTCTAGCTCGCTCCTATAATGGATAGCCGTCAAAGGGCGCGAAAATTCAAAAAGGTCACACTGCGCCTATTTACTCACAATATATTGTACACCATTTTTTGTATTAATGTAACCATGTTGGGTAGGCTAGTCATGGACCCCCGGCGTTCATTACACGGACCACTTAGGGGTCCATGGACCACAGGTTAGGAAACCCTGCTTTAGATGAATGCATCTAGACCCTGAAATATATAGAAACTTGTTTTACTAATTTGATGATTGAGTGTTATTGAACGTAATTACTTTTGTAAGTGGACGCAATAAAATAACTATATTGCAACAACTTTTTTGAAGGATGTTATTGCTGTAATGGCTATGTGTTAAGGTTATTAAAATTGTTTATATTTATGAGTACCTACAGTTAGTTGTAGAACGGAATTACATATATACGATAGCGTTCAGATTATGACAGCTATTCGTGAGACTTTAGTTTCTACAGAACAAAAGAAAATGCTAAAACACCTGTTAAGCCTCTTTTCCCAGATTTATCTCTTGCCTCTATAAGTAAAGTATTATTTTGGCACCATACATCACGAAATGTATAAGTGTGTGTGGCCAGAGCGCACAGAGGCGGTCGACACGCGGCCGCCGCGCGTTTCAGTGTGGCAGGGTTCATATAAACTCATGCTCATGTTTGATATCGTTAAAAATTACACAAAACACCCTAATTGAAAACACTGATTATATTTTCACGTTCTAAAGTTCAAATACATTAATTTCAAAATAACTTTTACAACAAAATTCATTTTAGTAGCAGTAGAGCTCCTTGTTAAAGAGTTCGTCCAGGGTAGTACTGCCACCTTACCTATTTCTGCCACCAAGCATTAATGTCAGCATTAATTTTGTTTGAAGGGTATGGTTTTGAAGGGTAAGGGCGCATTTATTCGACACGAATTTCATCGTGCTCACCCCGCGCGGTCGAAGAGCGGAGTCCGCGTTGCGTCTAATATGTCGTGGCAAAATACGCTCTATTTGTTTAGCTTTTACGTTTTAATTTAAATGAGCGTTCCGGACACGCGGGGTACCCTGACTTGAATTTGGACTACGCGGCGGCCCGCGCGAAGTCCGCGCGTCGACCGGGCGGCGGCTGCGCGGCAATTCCATTGAGAGGAATTTAAATAGAATTCAGACTCGCCATTAATGTACATAAAGGCGTGGCAACTGGGCGGTCGCCGCGCGGCGGCCTCGCGAAAACTTTCTTCTCGTGTAACTGGGCGCGGTGAAATTACAGGCACATAGGACTTATCAACTTATGTCCCAGGGTGACAGGTGCAGTGGCAGTGCTCCTCAGATCTTTGCGATTTCAAGCTCTGAGTGGCACTGTATCAGGCGCAGGACTTGTTCGACCCGTCACTTAATATTATATGAAAAAAGATTACTTGAGTTTGAGGTCTTTCAGTTTTTTATAATAAAAGACACACGCTTGGGCATAACCTCATCAGCAGCGCTGGCATGACATTGCGCGAGAAGCGACATAGAAGCGTGAGATATTATTTTCGCGCTTCTAATGTTTATTTATTTATTTATTAGGTTTACCAAAGTACATTATTACTTATTATACCTCATCATACCTTTACAAGCAATGTAATTGCTACAAACACTTACATGTAGAGATGGGTCATGGATAAATATCATTGGGTTAAATACTCAGAATAAATATCCATTTTTGCTCGATATTTGTCCAAAAACGTGGATAAATATTTTTAATCGTTTTTTCTTATTTATATTTAGTAAAACAAAGTATATTTTTAAAACTCTTTTTGTGCCTACACAATTATAAACAGATTTTGTGTGTGAAATGTGAAAGAGAATCCTTAGGCTATTTCAAGTCCAAATATGACTTTATTTAGTACGCAATAGACCCCAAGACCAGAAAGTTGGGTCGCACTTTATTAACGCAGGATAGGTCAGCTAAAGGGTTACAGTTAATTTTGGTAAGTTGCTGTCAACCGAATTTTTTATACCATTCGATTCAAAAAACTTAGGTAGAACAGTTTTGTTATATAAAAGAATCGCAAAAACGTAATTTTTTAATAAAAAATTAATTCTAATGAATTTTATTATAAAAAACATAAAAAAATAATTATCCATGTTTTTGGATAAATACTCAGTAAAAACGGACATTTATCGGATATTTATCCTTAGACAGATATCGGGTAAAAATCCATCTCTACTTACATGCACTAAAACATAACTATGTCCAACTAAAAAGACAAGAAAAACGAACACTTACAATTTTTACAAACAACTATCATTGGAAATTGATGCGTATAATAAATACTCTTACGAGATGAATTATTTGATTGAACTTAATAAAAGTTTTATCACCCAGTTAATAAAATCAGTGATACCTTTACAGCTACCAGCCCTGGCAAGAGATGTCGCTATTCACTATATCCTAAATTTTTATCGAATTGATATTCAATTATTTTTATGAAATTACTTCACTAGTTTGTTATAATTATTAATACAAAGATCGAACATAAAAGAATTCCTTCGATCCGGCCGGATTCGTGTATCGATATCGTTCTCGAATCGAAGGGCGCTTTTCGAGCTATTAAGTTAAACGTTCGATTCGGATTTGGATACGATATCTTTATCCAACAGCGTTTACGGAGTTAGTCGGTGAAATAGATTATAAGAAAAATGAAAATCCTTTTATATACATTTTTAAGCCTAGGCCTAAAATGTAGGAATGCATTAGTCTTACATTAAAATAAATTAATAAAATCAACAAAATCCAGACTTTATTTTAACCAATAAGCGTTTTCCATATTAATTCTTGCTTTGTAAATAATAGGACGGTAACTTTCATTCGACAACTGTGTTCTGACTAAGGTTTGTAGCCTTTGCCGGTCGAGTTCGAGTAATCGTACGGGAGTGACGTCACTTCGGTTCGGTTTTGAATACGACAGTTTGACATTCGATTCGGGTGTTGTGAATAAAAATTAAATGAAACCGTACGATATCAAATCGAGTCGGTCGACGACTGAGTTATCGTAAGGTTTCTGAATCGACTCCTAGATACGGTTTTGCGAAATGGAACACTAAGTGTTATTTGATGTGATCTACGATGCTACTACATTAGTAAGCAAAATGCTTCGTGCGAATGGGTGGATTATTTGAATCTTATTGGGAAGAACTATTCCGAATATATTTGTTTTTTTTTAAACCATATGCGGAACACTCAATACTATTAAAATTCTTTCGTTAAACACCCGCTCACTCAAAAAGCACAGTTTGAATTTGAACAAAGGTAATTTATGAATAATGTTAGCAACGATATCTGTGTCAGACTTTGAATGGTAGCATTTTAAATACGTGCCTTGAATTTATATTAGTCAATGGTATTGTTATTTATATCTTCTTGTTCTATAGAGGATATAATATCTGCTATTGTTTATTTTATCGCGCTAAAGTTCTTACAAATTTCTACATTTGACCTCCATCGCACCTGATGTAGAAAGACGATGAGGTCGACGATGGAGCATGCACACGTAAATAAAGCCTAATCACTCTTGCCTTGAAAAGGTAGTTATAGCGTTCAGGGAATTCCACTCCATAGCCGTTCGCCGTGTAAATGTGGAAGCGACATGGTTAGTGCGAATCTTTGAAATATCCACTACATAGGAGTGGATCCCCAGCCAACGCCTAGTTGGGAGACTAGGCGCTGGCTGGTTGGCTGGTCCCATCGTCGGGAGACGATCAAAAAGAGAAGATGCAATTCCATCGTACATGCTCCGTGATGTATCCTGTAAAATACCGATAAGCAGATAAGTTATTAGCGTTCAGGACATAAGTCTTTTTTTTTCGTCGTTTGACTGTTGTTCGATAGTGTGGTTGTATCGTTTGTCCTACTGGCTGTTTGTTTTATCTTGGAATTGTGAAGTTTTATTTCGTTTGAACTGCGCCTGCGTTTGTTCGGCTCCTCCTTTGCTATCTTGAGGCAGTGTCTATATGAGCCGGCCGCCATATTGAGAATTGTGTTGGTGTTTGCATTTAACAACGAATGTAATCATACCATGTACAATTGTTTCTTATACTTTGAAAATAAATAAATAAAAGTCTGCATTCTGGGAATTCCAATACTCATCAAATCGTATGGCAATTGTTTTCTTAAACAACAAACATGTTGTGATCAACATAGCTATGACTGACTACAAACTGTGTCGCCTAACCTATTAACCAGTACCGTCGTTACTCTGCTACTAGCATAATGGTTTACCATTACCTCTATTTGTGTTGTAGTGAAGCCTCAAATTTGTGCAAATTTCAACACATACTTGCATAACAGAGGTTGGATTGATGGTTAGAATTCTAAGCGTAATCGGCTCTGTAACCACCTAACCTATACGTCTTTGTAGAGGTCATTTCAGGACGCTGCTCATGTTATTATGTTTTTTATAAAGACTCATACCAATTACCTACTTTAAAATTGAATATTTGCTGCAATTGTTAGAATGAAATTTCAGCTATAACACTATATGAATTTTAACGATAATCTAGACTGTATTCAATTCAGAAAACTTTGTATTCGCTTCCCTGATGTAATAGGATATTATCTTCTTCAAATTCAACGTGGATGCGGGATTGCAGGACACTAAGAAAAAGTTACGTGACAAAGTACTCCTCATATTGATACATACATATGCTGTAATCTGAACCTCGTTCTCTATGTTCTTTTACATGTTTTTTGTGCTAAGCTTGATAAGGCCGCATCTGTTAAATGACAATTTTACATGAATTTTTTAAAGATTTTACGAACGTAATTAGCCGCTGAGATTCTTAACCGATTTCAAATAAAGGAGGAGGTTCTCTATTCGACAATATATATATTTTTTGTATGTATGTTATGCGATTACTCTGGCATTTGTCAACCGATTTTGATGATTCTTTCTGTGTTGGAAAGAGGGTACCCCAGTATTGGTCCCATTTAAATTTGAAGAAAATATTACACCTCTAAAAATAAAAGGGTGGCAAACTAGGAGATGAATCTAGTTTCATCTCATTCGATTCCAACAAAACTTGTCAAATAAATATAATTCCACGTACTTTTGAGGTCGGTTTATTTTATAAACAAAATTTTAATTACATCTAAACGATTTCTCATGTAGCAATGACCAAACCTCAGTGTGAGTGTAGCTATTGCGCGCTTGATTTTTTATGTTAAGTACTTTATAAACATTTCAAAATTTTGTATCTACCATCTCGCGTTGTGTTTCAGTAAATTTGCACTTTGAAATAGTTTTCACTATTTAAAGATGCCTGACAAATGATTTTTCAGCATATACGATGCACCTATTAGATCAAATCTTGTTGTAGACTCTTATATTGTACCCTTATATTGTACCGTAGACCCTTATATTGTACACTTGGTGCACAAGACAATTAATTGAATGCAATAGTTAAGAAGTAAAGCGAGAAGAATGTCAGATTGACAGAAGCCCGAAAGAGAGTAACAATGTACTTAATTGATTTTAATTGGAATCCTGAGTTAGAGAAGATATTCTTTATCTCTGACTAAGCCATTACTTCTCATAGCATGACTAAATCCAATAAAATTTTGAAGTGATTAACTACTTAATTATTAATTAGCATCAATGGTTTTGAGAACGTGAATGCTAATTATATCTTCCACTGAGTTTGTTGATTGCGTGCTATTATGGACATTACAAATTAACGTAATTATTTCTTTAGTTTTCTGGTAAGTAAATTATGTCCATATTTTTGTTTTTCAAATCAAGGAGTCAGAATATTTTTACTCCAATAATCATTTAACTCAATTAGGGCTTTCAGTCTCGCTGCATTTCTACGTCCCGGAAAAAATATAGAGGCTCGGCACGATCTCGAAAATCTCGGGAAAAACGAGACTTTCGAGACTGTTTTTTAAAGTAGGTTTCGATACTTATAGACTAGGCATTAGGCAGTCAAAAGAAGACATTCCAATTAAGTTCTATATTAAAGATAAATTTAATGAACAATTGTTTATGAAAAGTAAATTTTCTTTTTAATAGTAGGTACACCGAAACAAAGGGCGTTTATTACAGTTTCAGATAGAGGACCTGATTTTATTACAACTGTTTTTCAATCCACTCCAATCCAATTATACTAAGCTGCACTCTATTGTATTGCCATGTTCATATGTGGCCACAATAAAAAGTAATTGATGGTGTAGTGGATTTATAATACTTTTTAATTAAATGACTTAAGTATTAAAAATCTCGATATCCCCGAGACTGAAAACGTTAGTCTGGATTCTCGCTAACGCCAAAAAATTATCGAGACTCTCGAAATTTTCGAGACTGAGATTCTCGGAATGAAAGCCCTAAACTAAACGTTAGGAAGAACAAAGCAAATTTATTTATTGGTGTACTAATACTGTAATGGCAAACTCCGTGACTTGAATCATTTGCGCGCCTTGCATGGCATGGCATGTTTTTGGATAAACAATGTTGGCATCTTAATTTCTAATTTGAAATGTTTCAAAATCTATAAGAATTATTTAAGTTTCTGTTACTGCATTAGGTTCTTTCATTCCATGCAGTTATTGCTTGGCTTATTCTTCTGACCATTCCTTAACGACGTTTCGCATTTACAAGTCCTTTTGAAAGTTACATTGTATAACTTTAACATTACGTCTTCTTGTTTCATCATCGGTCTCCTTTACCAGCGTTCCCTATATTTAGTTGGTGACATCATTTTATAATTGATTCTCTATACACATAGGTGATCTACGTGGTCTTGGTCACGTCATCATGTGGATTCGAGTTTTGAATTCAATATCGTGGCAAAGTAGGCTAGAAGCAATCGGTGACTTTAATTTGGTTATTGCGTGCATTTTTTCTTTTATTTTATTTGGAAATTGGATTATTTTTCGATTTTATTATCCCTTTACTTTCCATCTTAATAAAACATCTTAAGAAAGAGTACTAACAGCATTAAACGCCTACTAAATGTAACATGTTTTGTAATTTAAAAGGTCATGTTCCTGGAACTTGTACCAATTTACATATTTAGGGTATTTTTGTCGGTACATCTGATATATATTATGAACTCTTGTACGAAGTCAGATTTCTGGACTAGCACTCTTATTACGAATGCACCTATAGTTACGGTTGACAATTCAATAGTTGATTACGTGTCTAAATCAACTACCAACTAATTAACATTCATGCCAAATTTCAATTTGCACTCCGTTTAAACTTTATACATTCTTACGATGTGGTAATAAGGTTTTAAATAATATTTGAATAGAGGTAGTGATTAATTACTTTTAGACTCTCCTTCCATGTTGGTGAAAGCTGAGGACTTACTCGTTTTGTCTTGTCTGCAAACCGGTATATATGACTTAACAGTATAACTAGTCTTTAGTTTAGGAACAAGGTGTTAAGGCTTTTTGTGTAAGTAACCGTAGAGGATTTTTGTCTAGGTTCCTTGGTTCTTGCACTGACAAATCGTAACTAGACGTATCCACTCAGAGTTATTAAAATATCTACGAAATTCGATATTGCCATCGACAGGGAAATCTTAAAACGTAATCTTTATTCTCCTTCAACTGTTAAGTACTTACTATTTAGTGACGACCTGAAGGATGCAGAGAATGCCACCCATCGTTTGTCACTCTGCAATTTTTGACCTTTGTAACCTAATTTGTTCCGACACTCTAGGCACGTGATCCACCCATTTATTGTGCTTCTTTGTCTAGTTTCAAAAAGTGTCAATGAAGTTTGTGCCGTGATCGTTATCCACCACCATCACGGTATTCACTTTTGTTTCGTTTAATAATTTTATGTCCTATGAATCGTGATTACTATTCAGTACAATTTACTGTGCAGTCGTCAGGCTAGCGCAGTGAGTGGCGTAACTTCGAATTATGGTGCCCATTTTGAATTTCTATTGACACGTTCAGTTTAGCGACATTGCACAAGACACCTACAGGTGGCAAGTGGTATAATTGCTTATGTCATTTTCTACATTCTTATTTTGGGTGGGTTGCATCAAAGGCTAAGTGTGAACTGTTGCGTGACCTTATGACTGAACGGTAAGTTAGATGGGTGTCAAGAAATGAAAGAAAGCAAATATGTTCTTAATTGTACAACAAAAAATGAACAATGATGTCATATTAATTTATTTTTATAAAACAATTGTGTATATGCAAAGTTTGAAAGTATTATTGCAAATTCTGAATTATAATAGATTCTAAACAGGGTGTTAGAGAAACACAACTTTAGTAGCAGTAGAGCTCCTTGTGAAAGAGTTCGTCCAGAGAAGTACTGCCACCTTACCTATTTCTGCCGCCAAGCAGTAATGTGAGCATTACTGCGTTCCGATTTTGAAGGGTAAGGGTGCTGGTGAAATTACAGGCACATGAGACTTGTCAATTTGTGTCTCAGGGTGACGGACGCAGCGGCAGTGCCCCTCCGATCTTTACGTTTTAAAGCTATGAGTGACTCTGCAACTGTTATGGACAGACGTGTCGCTTACCACCAGGTCCATAACTTGTTCGTCACTTGGTATTGTAAAAAAAACACAATTGAAATTTTTCAAGTGAACACCCGCAGGAAATGGCAGATTAAAGAAATTACAGGAATAGTGACAAAGAAAAATGCAATCTTGAGGTAAATTACTATGCTACCATTGTAATTTCCTTTGTTGCCATCACTTGTTGTGAAACATTACTGCTTTCCTTGTGGTTTTGCTTTCGCAAATTTTATTTACAGGGTTTTCAAGATTTTATTATGTTTATTATTATTTAAGGTTATGTGTACTTTAGGTGTGACCAGGTTTTGTGTTTCTTCAGGGCGTCGGGGCAATGATGCTTATTAACAAACCTTTTTAACTTTTTAGATTTGACAAGCCGGAAAGATTTATGGGATGTGGTGAATTTACTACGTAACTACATAACTATGATGTATGATAATTTATGATCGTAGCATTGTCGGTTATAAAGTGGCTATTTACTGTTTCAAAACGTATATAAAGACACTTCGTTGTGACAGGAAATATGAAATCGTTGACTTCAAATCATGCAATACTCTTAAACATACATATGATAAATAAATACATATGTCATGTTGTCTCAACATAACATACGTTGCTCTGATCCCCTAGTATCTAAAGGAGATAACTGCCTACGTGGCCGAACGGTTACCGTGCTGGACTGTCACGCAGAGGTCCCAGGTTCGATACAGCCGGGAGAAATATTTGTATGGCCTACATTTATTTCACTCGTGAGTTTGGGTGTAATTTGTGGTTGTCTGTGTATGTCCATGGCAACCGCAATACAGGGTTGCCCTAGTGCGGGGCTATGCGCGTGTGCGTTATAAAAATATATGTGTAATGGAAATCGGAAAAAACGTCGGTACCACAAACACCCAGACCCGAGACAATAATAGAAAAGTTATTTTTTCTACATTCACCCGGTAGAATCGAACACGGGACCTCAGAGATGGCGACACCATGAAAACCGATATGCAAGCCACTCGACCACGGAGGCCGTCGATAAACTGACTGTATTTCCTAAAATATAATTTTATGTTTATTAAGGAGATTCGCTATAAAATTTTACTTTTACAGTACTTTGTTTTGTATAGCGGAAACCTGTAATTGGTTGTATGTTTTTATTCCTGTTTAATAGGCACACTTAACTACACCCGTACAGCGTACGCGCATCACATTCGCGACACGTTCGTCAGATTTGTATGCACATTTTTTTGTATGTATGTTACCCGATAACTCATTTGAGCATTGATGAACCGATTTTGATAGTTTTTTTTTTTTTGGGAAGAGTTACCCCAGTGATCGACACTTGCACTCATTTAAAATTGAAGAAAATATTTCACCTCTAACGGTGGCAAACTAGGGGCTGAATCCGCGTACTTTCCGGTAACCGATTTCAATAAAACTTGGCAAATATATGTAATTCCATTTTTTTTTATAATTCAAACAAAGCAACGTTTCGGGTCTTGTACAACCACTTAGATCAGTAGCAGTAGAGTTTTAGTTTAACCAATATGACCATTTCAAATGTAAATTGCTTATTTATGAAATGAAGATTTATTTTAGTAGCAGTAGAACTCCTTGTCAAAGAGTTCGTCTAGAGAAGTACTGCCACCTTACGTATTTCTGCCGCCAAACAGTAATACCAGCATTACTGTGTTCCGGTTTTGAAGAGACTTGTCAACTTATGTCTCAGGGTGACGGGCGTAGTGGCTGTGCCCCTCAGACCTTTGCGGTTTTAAAGCTCTGAGTGGCACTGCAACTGTTATGGACAGGCGTGTAGCTTACCATTAGGCTCACGACTTGTTCGTCCCGTGACTTGATGTTATAAAAAACGATCCGTGAAAATAGTTTAATTTCATTATTAGATCACAAATAAGTATTGTGTGACTGTTTGATATCGTTAAAAATTACACAAAACATCCTAATGGAAAACACTGATTACATTTTCACGTTCTAAAGTTCAAATACATTAATTTCAAAATAACTTTTATGTGTCGATTTGTAAGGGTGCGTACTGATTCGCCGCGAGATGCACACGTGCATTACGTAGTGCGATCTGTTGTGTAGTGTCATCGTTTTGAGATAAGAGATTGATTGACGAAATGCTCACATTGATTATGAAATTGAGCTTGCATTAAAAGTATTGTAATTCAGACAACAACTAATTTTAGAAAAAAATTCTAAAGAATTAGTACGTCAACTACTTGATCTCGACCTATGATTCAACCTCTTGATTCGACATTTGGTCAATAATTTTATGATTATTCATACATGTAATTTGATTTTGGAATGAAGCTCATTCTAAAGTGCACGGTGATTTTACCTCAATAATTTAATGATTAGCATTACCACAGTACCTCTTAGGTCATTTTTCTGAAGGACAAACACGAATGACCCTCTTGCGCATCTGTGTCGTTACAACAATCAATATGCTTACAAATCAATTACTCTTAATGCACTGAATTAGCTGAGTAAAAATTATGGATATGTACATATATGTATAGATGGATATATAGATGATTAATAATTTGGTGTAATTTATACTGTAAGTTAAGGGTGCGTACAGATTTGGCGAATGCGCAGCAAATGCGCCTGTTTGCGAAAGGCTCGCGAGCTGCACACGAGCATTACGTTGTGCGATCTGTGCGCGTACCGTCAATGCACCGCTCGTGCACCACATATATTAACATGTATTTAATTGCACGCATGCAGCATGCGTGCAGTATGCGAGAAGCCCACGCGCAGCGCATACGCAGCGTGTTCGCTGCGCATTCGTCAAATCTATACGCACCTTAATGTGTCTTGTGGTGACGTGATAGCCTAGTGGTTTGACCAGGTGAGGTGGTAACCTCTTCAATCCGGGCTCGCACCTGTAAGTTTCTCGGAATTTATGTGCAAAATTAATTTGAAATTTATCATAAGTTTTTCGGTGAGGGATAGCATCACGATGAAACCTACAGGTCGAAGAAGGTTGATAACCCTCGGAAAAAGTGAATTTATAGGTCAAGTCATTAGGTCAACGTGGCAGTCTGAGAGGAGATCTGCACTCAGCAGTGGGAGGTAAATGGGTTGATGATGAACGATGAAGGTGTCCTAATTTTTTTATTTGTATTTTTTATTTCAGTCCAGGATGACTGGTCACTTAGCGTATCTTAAAAATATTGCCTACAAAAAGCAGTTATTCTTGAAGTTTATGTGCTTGTTTTGTGGTTGTCGTTATACAGTAAAGACTGGAAGACCAATGAAGATTCAGATATTTTCCAAGTCTACGTCTTCAATGTATGTTAGGTTTACTTGAAGTATCCTGTTAGTTATTGTCATAGCCGCTAAATAGCTTAACTTGAAAAGTCACTTAGTTTATTACGTAGTTATGAAATTCGTTGACTATTAGTAAATTAGCATTTATACAATTATTCGGTTTTCGCGATTGTTACACATCGGAAATGAGGCCTTTTTCCAATCTAAATTGCGTCTATTTGTTATAAACAAATCATCATTTCGGACCTTTTACTGGTCCCATGTTCTTAGCGGACTGAAATGTTTTCATGGTAAGACGAATCAAATCAAATCAAATCAAATCAAATCATTTTATTCGTCATCATGGGTATAACAGTACAGATGTTAACGTTTAAAATATTGATCTCCATGACGTACCATCAAGGCATACGAAATGTAGAGTCTCAAAGAAACATTATTAATAAAAATCACATTACATTGACCAACTAATTATACATTATTAAATTAAACCAAGGTAATCCTAAATTTAAAAATAAAGTGATACAATTAAACAAATGTTAATAAATTAAAATACGTCATCAATTACAATACACAGTCATGTCTTTTATAAATAATAAAATTACAAAAATTCCTCCAGGGAGTAGAATGTTTTTTCAACAAGATAGTTAAATAATTTGCGTTTAAATTCGTCGAAAGTGTCACTCTGCCTGATCTGTAATGGCAATTTATTATAGATTTTAGGTGCCATTACGAACATGCTTTTTTGAAGCAATGCAGTTCTACAAATTCTTTGGCGTAGCTGGCCTAGACGACGTGCTCGTGTGGCCAAGGGAAAAAGGTCCGGGTGATGTCGTATAAATAAGGCGGTTTCATAAATATACATGGATGGCAAAGTCAGAATTTTTAACTCTTTGAAATAATTTTTACAACTGTCGGTCTGTTTTAGGCCACAAATTGCCCTTATACATCTCTTTTGAGCTCGAAAAACTTGTATGATATTACTTGCGTTACCCCAAAATAAGATTCCATATCTGAGTGTTGCAGCTACGTAACTGTGGTAAACCACAAGTAAAGCGTTTTTATTAACCACCTTAGACAATTTAAAAAGAGCATATGATTGCTTCGATAGTTTGTTACATATTACTTGAAGTTGCTTTTCCCATTGCATTTTCCTATTTATGTAGATTCCCAGGAATTTGGTCTCTTGTGTTTCATCTATGATATGGTTGTTATAAATTATTCTGTTTGTCAGAGAGTTGTCGCCTCTCTGCTTGAAATTCATAATCATTGTTTTGTCAAAATTTAGTAATAAATTATTCGATTTTAGCCATGTCATTACATTTACTAGGGAGTCATATATTTCATTTTCATTCTCAAATATAATAGTACAATCGTCAGCGAATAAAGTCATATGATTTGGAATCGATGTAGGCATATCATTAATATAAATAATAAATAGCAATGGGGCGAGTATACTGCCCTGCGGCACTCCGTACTTCACAGTTCTTGGAGAAGATTCGTACGTACCTTCGATTTTTGTTTTTAAAGAAATTCTACTAATTTGTGTTATTTGTGTTCTATTGCTCAGATATGATTTTATTAATTCTAGAGTATTACCGCGTATACCATAAATTTCTAATTTTTGTAATAATATGTTGTGATTCACATAGTCAAAAGCTTTTGACATGTCCATATATAGTGCCATTACTGGTTGTCTCATGTCCATTCTACTATAAATAATATTCAAAAATTCATAAATTGCAAGTTCGATGGATTTATTTTTGCGAAAACCCTTTTGTTCGTTACAAAATATGTCATTTATTTCAAAATAATTATAAATACTATTAAAAATCACTTTTTCAACAATCTTCGAAAATATTGGTATCAAAGCTACAGGTCTATAATTTTTCATAATGTCACTTTGACCTTTTTTATAAAGTGGTTTAATTATGGTGGTTTTAAGTTTAGATGGGAATGTACCCTGCTCGAGGCATAAGTTGATTATGTGACTTAGCATTGGTGAAATTATATCAGACACAATTTTAATTATGTTTGTACTTAATTCATCGTAACCTGTACTGTTTGTACTCTTTAAGTCTCTTATTATTTTACGGACTTCTTCCGGCTTAACAGGTCTTAAGAAAATCGATTTATAGCCATTAAATTTACAATATTTTATACCTTCATGTGAGCAATAATTTATAGGTTGCACCTGATCTATGAAATAATTATTAAAGTTTTGTGCTATCTGGTTGGGATTTGTAATATTTTTTCCATCGACGGTTATTTGCGTTATGTTGTCCTTTGGAAACTGTTCCTTAGTGCTATTGATGACAGACGTGGATTTGTTGGCAAAAAAAAAAACAAATATTAGCAATTTCAACGCTAAAAAATTCAATTAAAATATCATTTATCATTTCCAAATTATCATTTAGTTTAAAAATATATAATAACAAATTTCTGAAAATCTTTCCTCGTTACAAGATGTTTAATGGCGCGTGATCATCTTTATTGATGTACTTGACACCATCTAGTGCTAATTTGATTCGTTTTACCATTATTATTATGATTATAGTCTCTGTCTTGTTTGAAGATTTCACATGATAAGATTCTATGTGCTTTGATCGCTTTCGTCTTATCAGGTGTGTAATGTTTAGTGGTTTGAAGTATATTTCTAAACAATGTAATAAATACTATGTATGTTATGCGCTAGATCTGTGCATTTATGATATATTTATCGGGAACATCCAAACATTGAGACGATTGTAGAATGTTTTTGTCATGTCAATAACTAGTCGTGCGTCTAGTTTAACCGACACGTCTACACAAAACAGTTGTATTTAAGGCTTTAAATTGTAAAGGTCATAAAGTTGACAAATCCCATGTGCCTGTTGACTCACCAGCACCCATTTACCCTCAAAAACCGGAAGGCAGTATTGATCATAATACTGCTTGGTTGCAGAAATAGGTACGGTTGCCACCGTACTACTCTGGACGAACTCTTTCACAAGGAGCTCTGCTGCTGCTGCATTGGCTATTATATTTTCGTAATAAATGCTGTTTAGAAAGGCCAGAAGTTAAGGTAATTATTAAGAGAGGGAAAGAAAAGCCAATGATTTATAAATTTCAAAAAATGTCTATTCTAAAGATAAAGAAAGTGCAGTTGTGCAAGAGAGTTCCTCGTCGAGTGCAATAAATAACTGTACTGACATTTAGTGCCTTCGTGTATTGTTCTAGCGTTCCTGTTGAGGTTTTTGGATCATTGCACTTTTTGCGGTCTGAGGTTTTATAGCTTCCGTGTCTGACACCAAAACGCTATTTGAAATATATGTATATGATCCATTGTAAAGATTTTGAATCAACATTATTCTTCTCTAAAATAATTTATTTCTCGGATGTACTGTCAGTTTCTGCAATACCGTTTCTTTTAGTGTAACAGAGATTTAAAATAACTAATAAATTTACTATCATCGTATCAAAGATGGAAAAAAAGCAACTCGATTAGCGTTGACGAGTACAGTGAATGTCTAAAGTGTCAGTAACAGAAATAAGACAGAAAAGATAAAATGAGAGCATCTAGTAAAAGTGTAGAAATAGACTTTGATTGGAATCCGGCCGGACTAGTGTGGCGAGGGGGAACCGAACGGTTAAATCTATAATATAAGCATGTGTTTAAGACTCTCGGCTGTTTGCTATTAGTTTATAGGATCTTCTCGTTTCATAGATTGCCATTTAGCTGACAAAATAAAATATATCTGCAAAGATGATTGCATTGCCAGTAGCTTTAACGATGATTGCAATTTAATGCTTCGCGATGGTAGATAATTAAACTTGAAGACCAAAAGGCGCTCACATGACAATGTTTATGTTTAAAATTCAGTATGTCCACACGATTTTAAAACGTTACGTCACATCACCGAATGTCATACAAGCAAATTCATTTGCAGTTTTCGTAATAAGGTTTCTTCATTGGCTTCTAGCGCGTTATTCGCATAATTTCTAACTCGCGTTGCTTAAGATTCTAAATTTCGACTGTTCAAGATTTTCACACGTTTAAAAAACATCTACTTACAAATCTTATTAACGTTTCGTCATTTAGGAACTTCATTATTATTATCATCAGATAAGACAGTTTAAATTTAAAGAGTAAGTTTTAGATTACAAACCCAATGCACATCACGCACTAGAATGTACTAGAAGGTTCGAGAATTATGATAGGCGTTATAGAGAATAAAGTAGTATCCCGTTTCAAATTAATGAACAAGAAATAAAAAAGTTCAAAAACCCTGATGAACATTGGTTCTTCTTTACTTTTTGGCATAAAGTTTGGAAACTAGTTGCTTTATTTATTTCCAAGTACCTTATATGTCAAAAGATCTGCGTCTATAGGCTGAAAAGCTGGCTAACTTGTGATCTGCATTTTGAGTGGCAATTAACTGGTTTTACGTTGTTCCGTTCCTCTTTTCTTTAAAAAAAAAACAATGACGATTTGGAAGAAGTTAATCTTTCAGAATGACTTGGACGGTAATTTATTTATTTAATTAGTCATTGAAAACCAATAGTTTCAAACATTTAATATAGAAATGGACACAAAGTTATAGGTAAATACAGTGTAATTTTTTGTAAACTGCAATATATTTTAGTAAAGAAATATTAGATAGCAAGAGAAAATTAGCAATTGTGTATAGGCAATATGTGTATTTTCTTAGGATAATGGTTGTTGGTGAATGTTGACTCAAAGACGTGGAAATATCTTGTAAAGCGATAAGTACTAGTCACAGACTATTTACGACTGTATAAATGTTTATTATTTCAGTTCAGGCCTTTGATTTACCTTCAATTCCATTTTTTTAGTCTTTATTAATATTCACATGAGTTTTAAATTTTTATGTAACTCTATATTGCATACGCTATGTACTACGCAATATACATATTTTGAAAGTTTCGATTAATTCTATACGTGTCTGGAACGCGTTAAGGCATATATTACCTCGATGCAAGTATGAAATTAAATAAATTGTCACTTGTGGTTTTAAACACTATCTTACTAAATATTGTAGACGAGGTGAGATCACGTCGTATTGGATAGCAGAGTTTTCGCATTTGATTCAACAGGCTTGTGTTATTGCCTAAATTTTTAGAGATATGCAAAAACGTGAGAACGTTTTCTTTTGAGAAAGATTGAATGCCACAAAGTTCTTAGGGTCAAATGATGCGCGTAGAGTTACCAGTCACCCATAATTACCTTGGAGCCATTGTTACATCGGAAAGTATCCAAAACAGGTTTATGCACTCTCACAATTTAACACAAGAGATCACTAAATTCGAATTGACCACTATTCTAATAATTCACTTTCGTTTCACTCAATCTCTTTACCCTTCACTCAAAGCGGAAACGAATGTTCGCTTGACTTTTATTTTTGAACTTATCAAAAATTGTCACTGATCCACAAAAATTATCAATACAATTTAAACAAAATTTTGAAAGAAATGCGTTTTTTAAATTGTTTTTGTTCGATGGAAAGCAATACAAATATCTCGCGACGGTGACGGATGCAACTTTCGAACGCGTCCACAGTCGTTGTTGGTCTGCAGCGAATGCCGGCACACTGGCCACTGTGCTTGGGAGAGTCAATTTCTGTTCCAATTATTGTTTTTCAAGGCCAATTTAAAAAAAAAAATTAAACAGATTTTCGTTTGTTTTATTGTAATACAGCACCTATGTTCTATTTGGAAACAAACTGGTCAGTGGTTTCTTTTCGCACAGCTTGTCTCTTTCACTCGAGGCGTGTGGGAGCGAGAGAAAGTAGTGACCTTTATTAAAGATCTGCTGTCGTCATTTATTTTGACATTAGTATCCATTTGGAAAAAAAATTGTGCTGTCTGTTTGGTGGGGAATCTTTTTTGATCAGGTGCATTTCATTGTTCCGATTTTTGTTTTTCTTATGGGCTTTTGTACTTTGTACTCATTTTGTTATTCTATTAATTTGTGTTGCTCTTTGTTCTTAGATACATGTTATACGCTCTGGGTACGGTTATTATTTAGAGCTACGCTTTAAACCCATCAACGTCCGCAGTATTTTAAGTTAAGCCAGTTCCACCTATAGGCCAACACACTGGCCAAATATGAATAAAGTGGCTTTATATTTCCAGTTGAACGTGTTTCGGGTAACTTTTACACTACACACAAGAAGATTATTTAATTTTATTTAACTTTTAAAACTTAGACTCGGAATTCAGAATGTCATTTATTTTCTCAAAAGTGGTCTACGTGACCACCGCCAGGTATGTCATTACTTTTACTTTCTTCGGCGAAATTGATTCTATTCGGTTTTAAAATCATTTTCACTAAATCGCTCTATTTACATTTTATTAAAGTGAACCCGAGCGCAGCACTAGTGTATTGTGTCATTGGTAATAGTGGGACAAATCAGCATCAGTTTTAAATAAATAAATACCGCATACACTCATAGCCCCGCATAAGGGAAGCCCTGTATCGCGGTGTTATGACACTCATATAGACAATCACAAATTACACTCATACTCACGAGAGAAATAAATGTAGGCCATACAAATATTTCTTGCGGTGCGGGAATCGACCTTGGGACCTCTGCGTGGCAGACCAGAATTACCATTCTGATACCCCGGTACCTCGTTCGGCCACGGAGGCAGTAAGACTCAGCAAATTACAATGGGAAAAGCGCAAAACGCCTCATGTGCATTAAAAATAATTATGTTATTTTGTAATTATGTTGTTTTTTTATGAAACGTAGTGATGGGACGAATAATTCTGGGAGTAAGCGACAGCGCTGTCCGTAACAGTTGCAGTGCCACTCACAGCTTTAAATCACAAAGATCTGAGGGACGCTGCCACTGCGCCCGTGACCCTGAGACATAAGTTGACAAGTGCCATTTGCCTATAATTTCACCAGCACCCCTACCCTTCAAAACCGGAACACAGTACACAGAAATAGGTAAGGTGGCACTATTATCTTGGACGAACTCTTTCACAAGGACCTATACTGCTAATAAAAAATATCGAGTTCTTAGGTAAATATCGATTGTTACATTTAGGATTAAAATTTTTTTTTCGGTTTTCACGGTTGAGATTAGGATTCAATCGGTAATTTGTTTGAAAAAACAAATGTACGCAATTTAGATCCGGAAACATCTCACAGGGAACTATTAAATAATTTTTTAAGTTCCTATTTCTAGATACCCTAAAGCCGTACAGCATATATAGCGCTAAATTTGAATGCAATGTTTTCATTATAATGTACACGACGTTTACGTGATCATAGGAATAATATTGTCCTGAGTTTGAATCAGTTCACATATTATGCACATTTTAATATACACGATATTACGGAAGACATTGTGAGAACGTTTTGATAGTATTATCAAAACTTCTTACAAGTGGTACGGAAGGTTCCAGATTCTTTAAAACGACGTGTACTTTCAGAGCTCTCATGCCAAGAAAGTTTTGACGTTTGCTCCGCCCAAATTTGTGAAACAAATATATGCCTGAAGTTCGCGTGACATGCGGCATGAGATGTTGAATTTTGCTCATTAAAAGTACCAAATTCGTTTTAGCGGAATAACTCTAAAACTAAAGGGATTAAAATAAAATCCGTAGTGACAGTTGTCGATCACGCATAAATATAATTAATTATCTAATTTTTGTCCTAATAACCTGTAGCATTTCGAGGATGAATCGAAAAAATGTGAAGATTAGAGGTCATTTCGTGGTTTTTATCTATAGAGGAAACTTTATTGTTTTATGTTTCTGATTAATGTCTATGCTTGAATATATCGTGTAGTTATTCATACAATATTTTATTTTTAACTTTAAAGTGGATATACCCTTCTAAAATCAAATCGAAGATTAGGAATTTTTCCTCTGCTCCCTCTTCAGCTGCATGAAACGAAAGTCGGATGTTTTGTTTTTAGAACAATTTACAACACAGACGATTTTCCTTCGTCCTAATTGCATTTTTTTTATTTTGCTCTATTTTTATTTAGTAACTGGCAATTAATCAAGAGAGGTACGGTTTCCATTTAACACTACAATATGTTTCAATGATTAATAATAACACACACACTCAATATAGCCCCACACTAGGGAAATCCTGTGTCGCGGGTGCCATGGACACACATATATGTATAGACAACCACAAATGACACCCAAACTCACTAGACATATGAATGTAGGCCATACAAATATTTACACCCTAATTATAAAATTATATTTTTTTTATAATTATATAAAAAATTGGGATATAATTTGCGGTTGTCTATGTGTGTCCATGGCACCCGCGACACAGTGTTTCCCTAGTGCGAGGCTATGTTGAGTGTGTGTGTGTGCTATGTGCGTGCGTTATGTGTGCGTTATTATTGCTCCCGACCCGGGAATAGAAGCTGAGACCTTTGCGTGGCATTCCGGCGTGGTAACCATTCGGCCACGCAGTTGAATTGTAATAAAAGTGAGTATGACAGGAATATATAGGTGAAGGATTATACATTCTCTTATTTATTGGATTGCAAATGTAGTGCGACCGCTAATATAATATAATGCAGAAGTTGACTAGTATTGGCTAAACGTCGGTAGCTTATAAATGTGCTATTATGTCCACTTGCCAAATTGCAGTTGCCATTCTACACTATTCATGACCGTAAAACTACTTTTTTCGAAATGATATTAATATGAGTTTATATTATATTTAATATTGCAACTCTCATTGTAAATTTCGTTCATTCCCAGCAGTTCCATGTACTCAGTTCCACGTGGAACAATTGTATGTAACCTGGATATGTCATAATTATTCCCATGAGTTCCATGTAATTTTAAACTATTTTTACACCTAACTTTTCTTCCTCATCAGATATTTAGAAGTTCAATAACTACATTTTCAAAATGGACAAATATTTTAAATAGTCTATAAATGCAGAACATGCGATAACATAATCTGAGTATATTATGTTATCTTATATTATATTATTTTCATAGAAAAAACCGACCTCAAAAGTACGTGGAATTACGTCTATTTGCTAAGTTTTATTGAAATAGTTCGCCACTGTACGGGACTTGACACAGGAGATAATAAAAATCTGTTCTCACTACTCAAAGTATATTGAGAGAGAAAAAAGCCTTGAATTGGAGCATAGCAAAATAAACCATTAAAATAATTGCTCCTTAAGTAAAGGTTAGGCTCTATTTATAAAAATGAATGTTCATGCGTGATCAGCCATCCTTAAAGGTGGATGATTTTCTTCAAAATGAAATGGGACCATTATGGAGGTACTCTCATTCCAACAAAAAAAGAATCATGAAAATCGGTTCACAATTACCAGAGCTATCGCGTAACATACACACAAAAAGAAACATACAATGGAATTGAGAACCTCCTTTTTTGAAGTCGGTTAAAAACACTGTTTTATTTCTACTTCTTTATTCATCTAAAAATATTATCTACCGATTCCCGTGCAGAAGAACTTTGGATAAACAATTATTAAAAAACTAAAAACCGGTAATAGTTTATCCGTGGTCTTTATAACGGGAACCGGTGTTATAACGCGACTTCAATTTGGAGTCCTTCGCATTCCATTGCTTTCACAAATCCCGTTATATTATCCTACAACCTATAAACACTGTCTAAACTAAGTAAATAATATGGACAGTTCGGTGTTAGCCGTATCGCATCGTGAATGTGGTCGCGTGGTACCACGATTTCGTTTAACTAAGGTAAACGATTTTTTTATGGGGAACTGTATACGTTTTTACAATAAAATTCCGTAGAATATATTAAGATTATTATTGCCCAAGTTTAAAAGTTACATTAAAAGTATTTTAATTGAAAAGTTATATTACAAAATTGACGAGTATA
This sequence comes from Hyposmocoma kahamanoa, assembly GCF_003589595.1. Taxonomy (NCBI): domain Eukaryota; kingdom Metazoa; phylum Arthropoda; class Insecta; order Lepidoptera; family Cosmopterigidae; genus Hyposmocoma; species Hyposmocoma kahamanoa. The sequence continues at coordinate 414,863 of NW_020653711.1, forward strand.
TTTTAGATAAAGAAGTATGGAAATACAACGAGAGTCTAGATTCCACACAATTATCAAAGCATTTAAGTTTATATGAATAGAGCAATCCCTAGAGTTTCTTGCTCGTTCTTCTCAGGGAGGTTAGCGTAGTGAACGAGCAGTGGCTTAAAAAAAGTAGCTTAAAAATGACGTTTTCAAGCATTGACTTACAATTATTTCAAGTGTAAAAATTTTACCTATGGAATAAATGATTGATAATGAATGATTGATAAATGACTTTGAATAAATGGAATAAAGCGTTGAAATTCTAAAAATATTTTTGGGAAACTGACAGAATTCAATAAAAAAAAAATGATAATGTCCCTGTATTAATGTGGATGCGATTTTATTTTTTGTTTAGAAAATAATCGTTGCCAATTCTGCTTATTATTAATTCCAAATGTATCAAATCTATCGCAACTAAACAAATACTTGGTAAATATTGGTTGGTAATAATTCATGTAATATTACATGCTAGGTTAAGCGCCATCTAGCGTTGAATAGCTGTACTATAACAACACGCGCTCTACGGCGTCAAGTTGCTGCACTAACTTTATTTTAGTTTATGCAAGTTTGTGTAGATGGCGTTGCTATACACAGTAATAGACAACTTAAAGATTAACTATAAAAGTCTAAACGAAGCACTGTTTGGTGCAAGGTAAATTTAATGTTTGTAGTCTGAGTAGGAGTTTATTTGTTAAGTATATGTTCTATATTAGAATATGTAAGATTTGAAGACCACAAATCAAAAAAACATTTGGTTAAAAGCCTCTACACAAACGCAAATTTATGAGTTTACATTTTGTTAGATAAATAAGTAAAGTAACATACCACTAAATAATCAAAGTTTTGCAAGTTGTGTCACGTCATTGACAAATTTGACACTACTTACCAGCAATTATAATTTGACCGATGGTTGTAAAACCATTATCAAAACAATCACTACAAGAATCTAAGCATATTAGAAACACAGAAGCGTCTATAATAATGTCGTGGATCCAAGTTAATTGGTCTTGTTGAAGTGAACGAATACATAAACGCGTAATCGTGAAATCTCTTAGAAAGATCGATGCTCTCTATTGCGCAAGCGTCGGAATAGTGGCGACTTACCATGTTTTTATTGCAGGTTTATATTGATAATATTTCGACTGTACGACGCGACTTTTCTGGTAATGCAGATTTCAGTATACCCTTGTTGCTTACTGTGTCTTCAAATTATTTGTATAAGATATGTAATCTTGTCTTAACAACATTTTTTAGTCTATGTACTTTTGCAGAAGTAACATTCGTAGTAATGAACTTCGGTCTTAGGAATTACAATTTTAATCATTTAGTCTTTAAAGTGCAATGCTATATAATATTGCTCTGATAGCATAGATTTAATAGATTCTTTGTCCTGCAGAAATGTACGGTTAGGGCAATTTACAATTTGGGTCCCTGATTGTCTTTGAGAGATAAGTTTAAGGAGAATAACATTCTTACGCTAACGTCACAGTACATTTATGAAAATGTAATTTATGTTAAGAAGAATAGTATTTTTTACTATGAATAACAGTGACAGACATGACATTAATACGAGGAATAAAAATCGTCAAAATTTGTAAAAACTTGTTGTTGACTGTCCTTAGTTTGTTACAGAAAAATAATTTGAAAAATTGACTATATAAAGTGTATTTATTAATATCGATTAAAAAATCGGTTTCAATTTTATTTCATCTATTTTAATATTCTGAATGAAGTGATTCTGTCAAAAGACGACCGGTGTTTACTAAATTCACTGAAGAAAAATGTTAGTATTAAATTAGTTATTATTATAGACATTATATAGACATTTTTCATTCTTCCCCTAATGTTTTCAAAAATAACATTTTCGAATGGCTTCCCCAATAATTTCAAAAGTTTGTTGTTGTTCTTTTTGTTGCTTATTATTATTTTATTACATTAAATGCCGTAACACGTCTGTAATAGGTAGAAATATAAGTACAATACTAATGAAAAGTTACACTGTTATCTAAGGGACCACTGTGTACCTTATCTATAAAATAAATAAATAAATGTTAGATAAACGCTTAAATGACAATTCGACGTTTAACCAAATATTTTCTTATCGAGTTCTTCGGTTTTCGCGATTGTTATACATAGGAAATAAAACTATTTTCCCGGATTTAAATCGCGTATATTTGTTTTTTCAAATCAACGTTTCGGGCCCTTTACCGGTCCTATAGTCACGGTTAACTCAGTAGTTTATTGATATTACAACAATTTCTTTTAAAATATATCTTCGGCATTATGTTAAGTGTATTCATTAGTTTTGATTGTTTTTGTTTTTATTAATTAGTTGCTTAAATAATTAGGCATATCATTAATATGTGTGTTCAATTATTAACAGGTAATCGCTAATCAACAAGCTTTATACTTTGGATTGTGGATCATTCTTATGGTAAGCGGCATCGAGTTGATTTTAAATTTTAAATGTCAAGCTTCACGTGATCTTGATCTTGTACAAATAGAGATGTAAATCTTTCGTTTTTTTTACAATCCCGAAGTAAAAAGAGGGGAGTTATAATTTTGAAGCCTCTGTTAGTATCATAAATACATTTTCTTATATGGTGGCGTCGTACCTCCCAAACGGATGGGCTGATCTTCATAGTATATTGTGTGTTAAGGACGATGAAGAAGAAGGTACTAACGAAAGTTTGTTAAAAGCCCGAAGCCCAAGGCTGAGGGCTTTAATGACTCGAGATTTGTAATTTTTACCGCCCATACTACATACTACTACTACTTGCGAGAAAATAGATACAACGATAATTTCTTTATTGTATGAATAAATATCGCTTCACAACACGACATTTACGGTTTTGCTAATGGCGTTTTTTGTTTTTAAACAGATTGCCAGCTATTCCTTAATAGAGAACACAACTCGAACTAAAATGTTATAAAAGACACAAACGCAGCCAGAATGTATTAGATATAAAATAAGTAATTTCCAGATTCTACAAATACTGCAGAATTTGAATTCACAAAATAAATTTAGTAAAATATTGTTGAATTAAGTTTAGTTTTTTATACTTCAAGATTATGCGAAACATACGTTAAGATTTTTCGCGCATAAAAACTTTTTGGCTTAATCTTGACGTAAAAAATCCATAGGGCGGTAATATAATGAAAAAGCCGGAGTGCTTAATTTAGGATATTACAGTTGACTTTGCCTGCATGTTTGTTTACGGGCAAGTGTGATGAAAAGTGTTTTTTTTTATTTGAAGGCTAATCGATATGATCCCTATCAATGTTTAATGAACATCTATTCAGCTGTTTAAAGATCATCAAGTACTGATGATGATGATTATGACTGTTTCTAATTAGTTTAGGGATCTCGGATCGACTTGAAATTTGTTATATTATGGAAATCCTATCTTCTTCATTTTGTCGTATCGATGACATACAATTATACTATGAGTATTGTGGCCCAGAACTCAGCCCCGCCAACCGCGTCACTAGTAGACGCCAGTAAATCCTCAAGCGTGCAGGTTAGGGCACGCAGGGCACGTTATGAGGTGGACGATCGTTAGAGTCGCACCGCACAAACAGTCCAGCTTGTAACCATCCAAAAATCCCCACCTGAACAAATTGTCCTTGCTCCGACTAACCAGAGTCCGGCTCAATGCTCAGAGGATCGACACATTTGACAATACTTTTCCGGCTCCTCAGTCTCTGTCGCACTGTGAAGTGATCGTGAGCTCATTAAATTGGTAATAGATGATAATTTAATAATTTTTGGAGTACACGAGTCATTTTGAGGTTAGTGTTCTCTACATAATTTTGATGGCAATTTTTTATTATTTAAGTATTCGAGTCGTCAAATATTAAATAATATTTAGAAGTAGTAGAGCTTCTTGTGAAAGAGTTCGTCAAGTACTGCTACCTTACCTTTTTCTGCAGCATAGCAGTAATGTGAGCATTACTGCGTTCCGGTTTTGAAGTGTTACAAGTGCTGGTGATATTACAGGCACATAGGACTTGTTAACTCATGCCCTCAGATCTTTGCGATTTAAAGCTCTGAGTGGCACTTCAACTGGTATGGACAGGTGTGTCGCTTAACACCAGGCGCACAACTTGTTTGTCCCATCACTTGGTATCTTACAAAAATGCTACACTCGAATATTAACTTACTAATGTTATTCTAGAATAGTTAAATAATAAAATTGCCACCAAAATTGGGTAGAGAACACTAACGGTTTATTTTCAGTTTAGATTTCTCTACCTAATTTAGGTGGCAATTTTTATTATTAAAATATTCTTCAGTATTATCATGAAGTATTACTTTATTCGATTGTAGTTTTCTGAAACAATATTTAATCATTCACGATAATATACTCAAATACTCATATAATAAAAATTGTCACCGAAATTAATTAGACAAACCTAACCTGAAAGTTACCCTAACCTGAAAATAACGTACACTGTTTTGTATCGGGGGTTTTTAAATTTAAGTCCAAGCAATATGAACACGCGTGTTTGATTTTGGCAGTTAGTTTTTACCAGCTTGAACATTTTTGAATATTTGCTAACTAATTATAGTAATTTTTGTTTCACGACTTTAAAATATTGAACAACAACTTTTCGTTTTCATATAAAACTGCTTCAGCCGTTTCATCGATTATATGGGAAGTGTAAAATATGTGATACGAATTTTTCGAAGCTCGTGAAACTAAAAATAATTTCATTATAAATAATGTAGAGTTTGTTTTACGAAGACAGTTAATTGTAAATAAACTCTGCGTGTAAACACAGTTATAAATAACAAACATTAAGATCAGTTCTTCTTGGATAAAGTCTACATTCCTAACAAACTAGCGTTTCATAAATATCTCTAATTAGGTTCAAGTACTTTCACTGTAGATTTATAATAGCTTCAGAGTAAATTAAACGACGCGGTTAACGTGTTAACGTGGAACTTTAGTACTTACTACAATCAGTTACTTATCGACGTATGCTATGTATTACCTACTACAAAGGTAGGGGTTTCCCACATTCGAATGATTTACATCACACTTTTAATACTGTAATGTAATAATAGTGTAAGTAATAATATAGTGTAATATAGAGTAAGAAAAAAAAGATTATCAACACGTTATTAAAAGATACTCAAAATGAATTCGTTAAAAGATTAAATTTGTGTATCCAAGAAAATGTAGCTCATTTCGAGCAACTAATTAGTTAGATTACCATTTTTTCGTTTTATTAAAATACGTTAAGATGTCATGGTTTTTTTTTTCATTTAATTAACCAATTTTGTGAGAGAGATTTTATTCATATAATTAACCCTATCGATCGATGCAATAAAAGTGCAGGGTGCATTTTTTTTCAGATTAAAGCGGGTTCGATTCCCACGTGTTGCTAGAAATTTTCGAAAATCTATGAATGCAGTTTTATTTCTTTTAAAAAATAAAGGAATGTTTCCTTTAAGTAAAAATTTATACCTCCAGTATTTAGAGTACTTTTTCTCCAGGTGGCATTACAAATTTCCACAATATATATATATATATATATATATATATATATATAT
>NW_020653711.1:420546-555773 GCF_003589595.1 Hyposmocoma kahamanoa
TGCTGTTATACCTAACTATTTCTGCCGCCAAGCAGGAATGTCAGCATTACTGTGGTCCGGTTCAAAACCATTTAAAGAATTTCTTTCTTGCTAAATGTATTTAAAAAAGAATGGGAAAAAAATTTTCATTATTTTTGAGCACGGGCTGTTTTGTCCAGCTAGCTACTTTACAGAATGTTAGTCTCGTTTTGAGTTAAATAGATATCTTTTATTGCTTCTCACATTATTGTCTGTTACAATGTTGACGGTTGTATTGACATGTAGAGTTATGTACATTACCCAAATTAGTCGGGAAACATCGGGACCTTGTCGTCCAGCGCCCGCAGTGCAAATCGTCGGGCCTCTGAGGTCGATCACGTTTCATTTCGTTGAAATCGGTAAAAGAATTTCCGCGATTGATAATAAATTAACGAGGTATACATACTTTTGGTTAAAAACGTAATTTAATATGACTGCTTTTACAAGAAACCATTTTAATTCGTAAACAACACCCTCATTCCCAATCTTTTTTGCATTACATAACTTGTTGACACACGTTTTTGCGATACTTTTTTGTTGTCATGATTGGTATTCTCTTATTTACTATCTGCTTGCATGGAACTTTGCGTGTTTTCACAACTACGCCCCGCGTGGCGTACTGTGTAAACTGATTATTGCATAACATTTTTGTATATCAAGATATTTGTAGCTATGATTATTATATAATTAACAGGCGTACTCTTCGTATATGAACAACTTTTGTTATATTGACCTGTTTCTCGAATATGCTAATTAAACCTTACGAGTAACGTCCTCGTTTAACGTTTTATAGTAATGACAATATAAACTGGTTGTTCTTCTTATCATATCGATGGCTTACACTATAATCTATCGGCATGGAGTACTCGTCGATTGTTGTCCAGGGTACGCCAGATGTACAGGAAAAGTATAGTACCTCGCGTTGGGAGGCTCCTTTCTTGCACCCCGAACACTGGCTGTTTGAAAAGATACATTTACAAGTTCTTGAAGTGACTCTGCCCACCAGACTGAACGTCCCGATCGTTCCAGAATGAACATACACTCATCATCATCATATACAGCCTGACTTCACCCACTGCTGGGCTTAGGCTTTCTGTGCCACTCCTCACGAACCCGTGCTAATCTCATCCAGGTTCGCCCTGCGATGTCATCCGCCCATCTCGCCACTGAACCCCCAACGTTCCTGTATCCAGTCCTTGGACTCACTCAGTTATCGCTTTATTTTATAGTTAGAGCCTTTATCTCGTCACGTTTAGCATTAAGTTCCGCTTTATACTGCTCTTCAAACTCGTGGACTTGTCTGTTCACAATCCCATACCATTCTGAGCGCAGTGCTTCCAAATTTTCCCATTGAGCCGGCTCAATATTTCATCTTCTTCGCTTCTGAACATCTTTATATCTGAGGAGTTGATCGCTACGTCACGTTACGTAATATAGGTAATGGGTAATACCCATTGTTTAATATATTATTTAAATAAATGTATAAATAAATTAATAAGTGATGTTTTTATGATACCAAGTGAAGGGCCGAACAAGCCGCGAGTTAAGCTCTTTCGGAGAGCTTTCATAAAAAAAATATAATTTTTAATAAAAGAAAAGTTTATTTTAATTAACAATTTTAGTACATGTTATTACTGTCTTAAATCTATCTTAATACTAATTGTCAGGACGCATCAATGCTCCGGCGCAGAGCGCGTCCGATAGGACAGGAAATGCAACCTCATGTCTAGCCTCTATGGCGTCGAGGCGTTGATGCAGGACAGGCTTACTAAGAACTAGTTAGAGTTTACATAACGCGCGCGTCTAATGGTAAGCGACACGCCAGTCCATAGCAGTTGCAGTGACACTCGGAGCTTTAAATCGCAAAGATCTGTGGGGCATTGCCACTGCGCCCGTCACTCTGAGCCATAAGTTCACAAATCCAATGTAGCAGTAATTTCACCAGCACCCTTACCCTTCAAAACCGAAACGCAAAAATGCTCAGATTACAATAGGCAGTACTTCCCTGAACGAACTCTTTAACAAGGAACTCTATAGCTGCTGTATATTCATATATATCTATGTAAATATATAATTATCTGCTATAGATACGTGTCTATTTACCTAACATCAGATAGTTTTTAATGAAACATAAATGCATAATTGTAAACCACGGGTACATATGGTTTTTTCTTTCTGTATTCTACCAGAAATAATATTAATATATTATTTCTGGTAGATAGCTGATATGGTTCTCGATAAATTAACTCTACTATCTTTCAAGATAGCCAAGGAACTGTGTATTTCATTTCTGTAATGAATAAAAAGAAACCAATTATAAAACCGTTCGTAGTATTACAATTAACTCATTTTTACGAGCGCGACGGCGAGACTGTAAAATAGAAAACCGCGCGTACACAGTGCAATTCACTTTTGTTTTAGTGTGATCAGTACAGTGCATCTTGGAAGTTAAACTCTATATTCAAGGACATTTTTCAACATTTGTTAGGATAACACTTATTATTCATAAGTAGCAATAGAGCTCCTTGTAAAGGAGTTCGAGAATGACATTGACACGAGCTTCAGGTGCCAGTCATTATTTCGTTCGATCGCCACGATAATCGTATCGACACGTCGCTACTCCCTTGGCGTGCAAGTTAATCGTTAACGACATAAATTATCGATTTGTCGTTTCGATCAGTCTGAAACGACTGATCGTGAAGACAAATCGTCCCACATATGGGGGTCTGTAAATTGAAACTTACCACCTTACGTACAACACCTTACTTACAAGTAGTATGTTAGCATTACTGCGTTCCGGTTTTGAAGGGTAAGGGTGCTGGTGAAATTACAGCCACATGAGATTTGTCAACTTATGTCTCAGGGTGATGGGCGCGGTGGCAGTGCCCTTCAGATCTTTGCGATTTATAGCTCTGAGTGGCACTGCAACTGTTATACTTTCAGGCGCACGATGAGTTCGTCCCGTCACTTGATATTATTAAAAAAAAGTCTAAAATAATACTAGCAGTAGATAACTCCACCAATTGCCTGGTCTCAAACTAGGGAATTCCCTGTACCTCGAGTTTCGTTTTTTTATGAGATCAAGTGACGTGACGAACAAGTCCAAAACAGTTGCAGTGCCTCTTAGAGTTTTAAATCACATAGATCTGAGGGGCACTGCCACTTCTCCCGTCACCCTGAGACATAAGTTGATAAATCCCATGTGTCTGTAATTTCACCAGAACCTTTACCTTTCAAAACCGGAACATAGTAATGCTGACATTCTGTTTGGCAGCAGAAATAGGTAAGGTGGAAGTACTTCCCTGGATGAACTCTTTCACAAGGAGCTCTACTGCTTCTCCATGAGTACCAGTGCCACGTAAATAACCGTTGGGGTATACAGAATACCAAGACCAGAATTTTGAAAAGCTTATATCCTTGATCCTAAGGATGTCAAGGAACTGGCTATGGACCTTAGGAGTTGAGGAGGCTACGTTGACCAGAGCCTGGCTTTTACATGTAATTATTTTCCGAATTACCGAAAATCGAGACCTCTTCATTTAAGCGTGAAATACACAGAGAGAAGGTGAGGGTCGGGCGCGAGTGGGGTCGGGACCGCGGCGGGTCTTATTCCTTATATTTATATGGACGACAACACACCGCGTCACCCGCCCGCGCTCACGCTTCACGATTCACGTTTCACACTTAGTGATTAACCCGTCACGAGTCCTAGAATTTTGGTGTTGTAGCGTCCTATAACTACTCGGTGCCTCTAACGCGCAGCTGTATTTTCATTCACCATTAAAATAATGATATAATATGTTAAAAAAAAATAAGAATAGTTAAGAACACCGTGTGTCTCTAGGATATGCGACTGTTTAATAATGCTAATCGCTGTGTTACCTAGATTACAAAAAAGATCATAATAATCTCAAGATTGCGGAAAAAGTATAAAATACGCACTTGAGTGGCCTTCCGTACATCATTTCGGACTCTTTCCACATAACACGTAATATAATTGCTCCACAATATTTTATTAAGTACATTCTAAACGCTGTGGCGATAACAAGGGCGTGTTTCGCAAGCATCTTCCGGTAATTACAACCTTGGGAAGTTGTAATTTGTGACCTGATTCAACATTTTAATACGGCATTACGCACACTTTTCATTATAATTGTGTGGACGTCTGCATTGACAGACCTTAGCGAAATAACAATCAAGGTTCTTACTTCTTTAACCGGTTCTTGCATTGTTAGAATATTTTCCCATGAAATATTTCCCAACATGGTTTGTGGTCCATGCATAATTCTTTATGTTTATCATTAAATATCTCATTCTTTAAATATCGAATTTTAATTACGTTGCAGCTAAGTGTGCGCAGAAAATATTATTAATGTGTTTATCGCCGTTACTAGAGCTTATCATAATGGTTTTTTTATCGGAAGTAATAATGTGCTAGTTGCTTTTTTTAGGAGATCAAGTGACGTGACGAACAAGTCCAAAACAGTTGCAGTGCCTCTTAGAGTTTTAAATCACAAAGATCTGAGGGGCACTGCCACTGCGCCCGTCACCCTGAGGCATAAGTTGACAAGTCTCATGTGCCTGTAATTTCACCAGCACCCTCACCATTGAAAACTGAAACTCAATAATGCTCTCTTTATTGCTTGGCGGCAGAAATAGGTAATCAAATTATAAATACTTTTAAATTTTATTCCAAACCAAAATAAGTGGAGTTGTGCTGTTGAATTTAATTTCTCATTTATTAACTTGGCACCTGCGGAAGACGTGTTTTATCTACAAAATAAAAAATATAATTCTATTTTTCGTACAAAACCATGTAATGAAATATCTAATTAGTCTCATTACAATCTAAGTGAAAGTGAAACTTGAGTATGAGTTATAATTTTTTGATAATATCGCGAGATGGTCATACTCGGCCTCACTTCGCGATTATGCCAGGTCTATATTAGAAGATTGTTACACCGTGAGCGCGGTGTTTGTACTACCAGCCTAAGGATAGGCAAAGGTTTCCTGAGTCAAAGTTGTTTGTAGATTGTACTAAAAACGGCAATTTTTTTATGATACCAAGAGACTGGACGAATAAATTATGAGCCTGGTAGTAAGCGACACTCCTGGCCATAGCAATTGCAGTGTCATATCACATTAGGTCTTCTGAAGTATTACAAAGTAGGGACAATGTAGGGAACTATCTGTTAAACTGATTTACAAGAAATGGTGAGTAAAAGTGTGAAGACGACAAATAAGTACATATAATATTAATAAATAATTTACAAATGTCAAATTTGTCATGGTATGTTTTCGGGATTTTACTAGTTTTTTATGATACTAAGTGACTGGACGGACAAATTGTGACCCTGGTGGTAAATGACACGCCTGCCCATAACAGTTACAGTGCCACTCGGGGATTTAAATCGTAAAAAATCTAAGGGGCACCGGCATTGCGCCCCTCACCTTGAGACATAAGTTGACAAATTCTATATTCGTGTACCTACCTACCTACGTACCTACTTACCTTTCAAAACCGGAACGCAGTAACGCTCACATTACTGCGTGTCGGTAGTGTTCCGGTATATATGCCTGTTTGTGTGTTATTAGAAATATTATGAAAATATAATCTTTACAACAAACCTAAATGATTAAATTTAAAATCTACGACTTGCTCGAGCTGCAGTGCTGAACTGGATCGTCAACGATGTTCTTTACGATTAAGTAGCTAGTCAATCCTAAATACTTAGTAGTGCAGCGTACAATCTAGTTTTCTAACGTTATAAAAGAGAAACGTGCTCAACAGTGAGACGTACTGAGGTAAATACTCAACAGATGTACGGAGAACAGTGGCAGAGCGATTACCGCGACCCGGTCAGTATGCCATCGTGACACGCCAATATGTTTGTGACAATCGACAATAAATTTCTAATGGAAATTATTGTGTAGTTGCTTTAATATATTTGTAAAGTGGTACGCACCATATGGATCGTTATTTTACTGTTGTTTCTTGTTCTTTGGTTAAGTAATATAGATATAACTTGTTACGTTTGCTATAAAGATGAACAATTTTTATGCCATCTTCGTAATATTTGTTTAACTGTCTATTACGTGTACAGTGTTGTATTAGAATTCAGAAAATACTTGTGCTCGGGATTAGAACTATTAATTTTAATTTATTTGTGACAACAAACAGTGAAACATGAATTAGTAATTATTTATATAATATTCCTCTTTAAAGTACACCTATAGTCCCAGCGGTTTATTAACAATTGTAACAGGTAGGACAGCAATAATATGGTATTTTGTGGAATTATCTCTAATGTTAATATTCTTGTTTTATATGCTGTAGCCTTAACGGATAGACCCGACCATACTTAAAATTTAGGTGAAATTTGTTTTGATCCTTTCTCTCTCACTTTGGTATAAAATTTTCCCTTTCCCTGGGCATGTGTCAATTATCTTGGTCATGTGCTGCATGCACCCAACCGTTCCTGTCCACCTTTTTAAGGTCGTCCGTCCATCTAGCTGCAGAGAGTTCTACGTCATAAGCGTTGTCGTCATCTTCCATCAGTCCTTCTGCAGACATGACCGGCCCGCTGCTATTTCAGAATACTTAGGGAGTCACCACACATATTAATGCAGAATGGCATTAAGCTGGTCAGAAAATGCTTTATGTCCATGAACGTAAGAACGAAAAAGATGTGCATTTCGCATCGGTTCGTATGAATCTCATCATCATCATCATCATCATATCAGATGGAAGACGTCCACTGCTGAACACAGGCCTCCCCCAAAGATTGCCATACTGTGCATCCATCGGTTACCCACCGCCCTTACCAGGTCATCCGTCTAGTAGGGAGCCGTCCCACTGAACGCCTTCCGGTTCGTGGTCTCCATTCGAGAACCTTTTTGCCCCAACGGCCGTCATCAACGAATCTGCTTCGTGCCAATTTCCGATCGCGTCTATACTCATGCTGACGACGGCTGATCCTGAATTAGAAGAAAAAACCGGCGCGAGTTAATGCGACTAGTGTGGTTAAACACGATCGCATCAAGACCATTACGCGTTAATGAGTTTGATGACTCCCTTATTTTGCAAGTTATATCGGTTAGGTACTACAATTCTCTGACGTAGTATATAAGTACTAATTTTAACTTTAAGTATCGCTTCAGGCTTTTTCACCTTTCATTCTTCGATATATTATAATCTAATAATCTTCATTTTATTTGTTTTCTTTCAACGTACAAGGTAAATTCCGTAATTAAAGGCTTACTGACTTGGAGTTTAATATTAAATCTTATTTGTCAAAGACTAGTACACGGGATAGGAATAAAGCCTACATTATGTATTACAAGTTACCAGGTACCTATTTCTAGGTATGTAACAAAATTAGGTTACACTCAAATTTACATTAATAAGATAGGTATAATATATCAAGGGTAAAAATGGATTAGACTTAAATGCATATATAAAGGACCCAGTTGCCCAGCAGTGGGGCACAATAGGCAAATTTAAAAATAGGTTTGTAATAATAAAGAATTCTTAATTTAATAATTGTAACTTTTTCATTGAAATTTCATTTTATACTTTTTTCTGGTATTAATGGTCACGGCGATTTGCTGATTACATGTATTGTGTCAAGTGAAACGTCAACTTTTATTTCCGGAAACGAATTAGTAATTTCTGATAGCCGAAATGAATCCGGAACAGTTTCGTCGGCATCAGGGACCACCTCGAGAGTATACCCTTTCAAACAAAAAAAGAATTTTCAAAATCGGTCCACAATTGACAGAGAAATCGGAAAACACACATAAAACATACAGCCGAACGTTTTTTCAAGTCGGTTAAAAACGTCAAAATCGTGCACATTAGTGACACTATCAGGTTTCTAGAGAAATCTGTTTTTCGTTCCCAATTTAGCAAATTCAAATATGCGACATCTGTCATTTGTTTTTCCAACTTTAAAATTTATTATCCAACAGATAGATTAATTAAAAAAAACATAAAAAGGCGTGAATCATCAATTTTGCCTATCACAACGCAGTAAACAACGTTAACTGTCTCGATCTACATTTGACCGAGATGAGTATCATAGTGATACGTCAATAACATATTATATATAATATCTAGTAATTAAGATACTAATGACGAGTATTCGTTGCTGAAATTGACCCTCATTTGTCACATTTTTGCATAATTTTGTATATTTTCCTTTAATGACATCATTATTACCGAATTCCATGTATGTTATGTATAATGTAGATTACTATTAATGTTTATGGGTGACAAATATTTTCTCTACAATACTGCCATTTTTATATAAACAGCTTGTATCTTATTAGACGCCTTATGCCCGCCCCGAAGGACAGTTCACGGAATTGTCAACTTATGTCTCAGGGTGATGGGCGCAGAGGCAGTGCCCCTCAAAAATCTTTGCGACATAAAGTTTTGAGTGGCTTTGCAACTATTACGGATAGGGATGGGAAAAACTGTTTACTTTTTTAAACGTTAAAATGTTGTGCTTTTTTTTAAAAAAAACGTGCTTTTTTAACGATATTCACTTAAACGTTTTTTAGTTTGAAGCTTACAAAATAGTTTAGAAAAACGTTTAAGCGCATAGCTTTTTATGTTAAAAAACTTTGCAACGTTGTGCTTTTGCACGAGTAGACCACTAAAGGTTTTGAGATAAGTAAGTTTGTTTGTAAAACACGGGTTTTATTTTTATTTACAAAATTATTATTCACGTTGATAAAGTAATTTGTTTAGGAGATATAGATGACGGAACTTGAAACATAAGTAAGTTGCTTACGCTTAAATTGAAAAGCGTGCTTATGTTCTTATTTTATAAAGCACACTTTTTTATGTTCATGTTTAAACCCCCACATCTAGTTACAGATACGTGTGTCGCTTATAACCAGGCCTACGACTCTTTCGGTCCGTCATTTGAGATCATAAAAAACTTGAAATTCAGGAAACAGCTTCACTTGCACCTTTCTTTAAGTTTTACGTTAATATTTTAAAGTAACTACTATTGTGTTTGTCGCGAACTCCTTGCTTTTTTTTGTATTCTTTTTCTATTTCTTTTTTTGTTGTTTTTATTTTGTATCGTTCATGTTTTTGATTGTCCTGTGTTATCATTATATTTGTTGTTGCGTTTCATGTAAGTATATGTCCTAATTTCTTTCGTTTTCCTCACTCCATTCCCGTAAGTCCATATCGTTCACTTCAGTGTTATTATGATGAAGAATAAATAGTCTCTTTATTATTTTAATAATTTTATTTGGAAAAAAAGAAGAATTTTTTGGTGTTAGTATGATCTTATTTGACCGAGATTTTCGTCAAACTGTATAATATTTATCGTTTAATTAAAATGTCATCAGCGAATTTTAATTGCCAAAATTAACCTTTATTTGTCATATTTTTACATAAGTTTGTATAATTTGTGTAAGTTACTATCTAATATTTTAAATTTTAAGACTGTGAGTGGCATTAGGAGGCTGATTTCCTTATGCATAGTCATAGTTATTGCAAAAAAAATCAAAGTAACTTTATTACATGTGTATAGTTATAATAATAACGCACGCACTCATAACCTCGCACTAGGGAAACCCTGTGTCGCGGGTGCCATGGACACACATATATACAGCCACAAATTACACTCAACACACGAGAGAAATAGATGTAGGCCATACAAATATTTCTCTCGGCCCGGGAATCGAAATTTTAGTAGCAGCAGAGCTCCTTGTGACAGTTTTCGTCCAGGGAAGTACTGCCACCTTACCAATTTCTGTCGCCAAGCAGTAATATGAGCATTACTGCGTTCCGGTTTTGAAGGGTAAGAGTGCTGGTGATATTACGGGCACATGGGACTTGTCAACTTGTGTCTCAGTGTGACAGGCACAGTGTCAGTATCCCTCACACAATCACAAAGATCGTTGTGATTGAAAACTCTGAGTGGCACTGCAACTGTTATGGACAGGCGAGTGGCTTACGATCCCGTCGTTTCATCTCATAAAAAATGTGTAATTAATTGTCCCCAAAATTTAAACTTGACGTGAGAGGTAAGAAAAATGAGATAGAAGATATATGGTACGAAGGAATGAGAAGGAAAGGAGAGACAAAGAGAGAAAGGATTGAACAGCAACCGTATAACCAAATATTCTACTCGTAACTAGAATCAACCTATGTAACCTTGTTATGAAGATCATTATATACCTACATACCACAATATAATTACATATATA
Source organism: Hyposmocoma kahamanoa (assembly GCF_003589595.1). Lineage (NCBI taxonomy): Eukaryota > Metazoa > Arthropoda > Insecta > Lepidoptera > Cosmopterigidae > Hyposmocoma > Hyposmocoma kahamanoa. The sequence continues at coordinate 430,798 of NW_020653711.1, forward strand.
ATATCATAATGACCGGTTTCGAAAATTAATTCCTCATCAAAAATATACATAATTAATGGTTAAATGTGAAGACGTCTATAAATAACGTTGATACAGGCAACTGCAATGTGGATTTAGAAAGACAGTAATAACGGTTTGTGACGTCACAATGGCGCTACACAGACTACTGTTACAATCTAGTTTTTCTTTTTTTTTACGGTACCAAGCGACGGGATGAACAAGTCGTGCGCCTGATAGTAAGCGACAGGTCTATCCATGACGATTGCAGTGCCACTGTTGTAGAGTTTTAAATTCCAAATATCTGAGAGACTATGCCACTGCGTCCGTCACCCTGAGACAGAATTTGACAAGTACCATGCGCCTGTAATTTCACCTGTATCTTTACCCTACAAAAGCGGAACGCAGTAATGCGGCAGGATTAAGGTGGCAATTGAAATACTTCCGTGGACGTTTGTCCACAATGTGTTTACTTTCACAAGGACTCACTCTACTGCTGCTAAAGTAGATGGTGCAACACTAGCTCGACTCGATGTTCGGCATGGCCAGCGCTACTTCGTATGGATTTTTAACATTAGGGCCCGCATTTTTAAGATAATAATGATTTATTATTTTTTTCCTCAGTGACATTTAAATCTAAGTACATAAAATGTTACAAATAGTGGAATATTGCGTGTGTGTAATGAGTAATGAGTGTGTGTGACATGTGAATGTGTTGTGACTTGAATGTCATCATACCAATCCATGAAACAAGTTTTCAGTCTTATCATAATTGATATTAACCATTTCGTTGTCTGTCCTAATGTTATAAAGTTCAACTGAAATATATTTATACACTAGTTATGAATTAGCAATGCGCGACTTTGAACGTTACTAAGTAATACTAATCATTCGCCAGTGGGTTCGGTTCTGGTACTCGCCTCGATTCAGTTATACGTTATTTATTGAATATTGAATACCATTGTTTTTATAATACATTTCAGATGACAGCAAAAACATAGCACAATGGTTTGACGAAAATTATGTAATTGGGCCTTGCAGTGCACCAGCAAACTACAGTCTAGAATTTTGGAGTGCATTGTCAAATTGTAAGGCGGTACAATTTAATCGAAAAGTAATAATTTTGTCGAATCGAATTTTCAACTACCTAAACTATATGAAAAACAGACAGTATACAAACATCATGCGACCAAATAAACTTCTGTCCAAAGAATACATATGCGTAATAATTATTCTGATAATAGGTTTTTGGACAAACGATACTTCTGCCGTAAGACATTTCTGAGTTGCAAATTTATATTAAAACTGTCATCGCACTAATGAAAAAAGTCGAACCGTGTTCGGAGTAACGAAATTCGGAAAAAAGAAACTCGAGTTTATGATATGTTACCCGGTAGTCGAATGATTGTCGCAACTCTACTAGATCATTCACCATATCCATATCAAAATTTCCCTGTCTTCGTCTACCATATGTAACAGAGTGCTAAGCGATCACGAGTATGGTTGTGCTCTTTGGAATCTACGGGTTAATAATGAAAAATCATTCAGATCATTCGATTACGAAAATTGGTACATTACTAATTTGTCATTCGAATGACAGGATTAGTAATTACTAACGAGTTGAATATTGGAATCATTCACAATGCACAGACCTATTGTGAACTAGCGTATTTGGAACGACCAAATGAAGCGATGAAGACCAGTACGACCTAAGGGACCTTGGTCGACTAGTGACGTAGTGGCAAGCTCAGAACCGGGGGCGTGGCAATATCTGGGGTCAGAGGCTAAGACTTACATTGGGTCAGTGCGCTACCGATATTAGTTAGTTATGAATTAGAAACCTGTTCATAATTGCGTACAAAACCGAGCCGTTGATTTAATATGTATTTACTCAGTAAATATGTGTTAAAAAATTGGAATTACGTAAAACATTTCTCAATTTTTCGATAGCACGGCCCACGACATCTTCGCTGATATTTTTTGTATTAAATATTCATGTTGCCAATTTGTTAAATAAGGATTGTATATTTTGTTTATTCATGTATGAATTACGAATTAGCACTATTGAATCAATTTGTTGTGATTAATTTTGTATAAACATAAATAAACTTCGGTTGTTTAAATCTTCTCGTCGCAGTCAAGTTTGTATGTTGTACATGTTAGTTTTTGGTACCACTAATTTTCATGTTTAAGCTGTGGTAGCTTATGCTAATGGTAGCTAATGGTTGGATCTACCGTCTCTCAAGCAGAGGCCGCGGGTTCGAATCCGGGTTCGCACCTCTGAGTTTTTGGGAATTTATATGCGAAATTTAATTTGAAATTTGTCATGAGCTTTTCGGTGAAGGGACACAACGTGATAAAACCTGCACGTCGAAGAAGGTTTACAAACCTCGGAAAACGTGTGAAGTCCCCAACCCGCAATAGCCAACGTGGCGGACTATAGCCTAAACCCTCGCCTGAGAAGAGACCCGTGCCCAGCAGTGGGACATATAAATGATGAAGAGTTTTCAAGTTTATAATATTTTTTTCTTATAACAGCATGTTAACGTTTGGCATTATAATGCTGTATGTAAGTCAAGATTACATCAAGCTTGATACTTTGGATCAGGGTTGTTGCTATCAGCAGTTTTTTTACACATCAATCGATGCTGATTTTTTTTTACCTTAACATCAGCGGTACTGATTTTATATATTAAAAAAAACTCAAAAAATGTACATCCTTACTGAATCTTATCTACATGAAAATGATTTTTATTTTCTTTGGTATTGTAATAAAATATTATTTTAATTATTTTGTGACATTTATTAACAAAAGAATCAATCTTCATGAAAACAATCAATCTGCCTAGCTAAATCGTTCTGGAATTTTATTAGAATTATATTTTAAATCCATCCATATCTGGAAGGTTTGTAAATATTCCAGCGCGCCTTTTAGGTCATGTTACGACTCGACAATAAGCAATGAATATCAGCATCCATGAACGCGGATGCTGACGGGGTTGTGGATATTTTAATTTATGCAGATAATCACACACACGCACACATACTATAATAGACAATAATATATTGTAAGTAGTAACAATGTTTTATATATTTTTTTATTAAGTTACTTAGTTAAGTTTCTTTTGAAACGTGTATCTTAGAAAGAGCGATGCCTCCTGACACCACCTGTACAAGTGAGAAACCGCCTTTAAGTTGCCTTGACTAGTTTTAGATATATGTACCAATTAATAGAAATTATTTTGCAAAGTACCTCTAGTAATTAAGTGAAATATGGTCATCAAATAGAGATGGCTGATGCATTTCCTAGCAGTGGGACACGTTTGCAGGCCTACAAAAACGTTACCAATAGAATTCTCAGTTATACAAGTTAATGTTCTAATAATGAATAATCCATTATTATTCCGTAATCGCGTTTAAAGATCGATCATAATTCTGTTATGGTTTAATTCATGTTGTCATTTCCACATCGTATAAGAATAAATAGTAGAAATGTTAATATACGTTTGTTTTTCTCAAAGATATAGTAAATATCTTCGACATGCATTTTTATATTTTCTAAAGAAAAATAACTTTGATGTACAGGTAAATAGGAATAGTTGATATTGTTCTTGATAAGTGACCCCATCCATAGAGACTGTTTAAAATGAACAATAACATTTTTTTAGTGAGTACTCTTTTACAAAGAGCTAAATTGTGCAAACATTGCAAAATCCTAAGAACTTGACTTAACATCTAAATGAACTCTATGCGCCGCTTGCAATATGAATAGTTTTAAAGTCCAGTGTGAAACTTTCACCAAGTTCTTGACTGTAAGAGAAAAATTTGTCTTCCTTCGTGGTTTAAATGAAACTTTGCCTCTGGACCAGATTGTACCATGTATATGTGTACCTTAAATATAGTGCATATATGTAGTTAATAACGTTACTGTGTAATGTTTTGTATAGTTTACTAGCCAATATGACTTTATAAACTAGATAAACCATTTGAATTTCAATAATCACCGAATTTCTGTCTTATATACACTCTCGGACACATAATTCGAGCCACCTTACATATTTATTTTTGAAGAGCCAAATTACAAAAATATTTTTAAGTTTTCCCAGGTTTTAATAGTTATCTTATATATAGTACCACTGCTGGGCTGCAGACGTCTCACCACGACAGGGCTAACTTAGAGCGATGCCACTCGGACATTGCGTCGTCGCACTGCATCATTCCTCCCCGCAGACATCACACACATCAATAAATTGCTTTGCAGATGTGTGCAGGTTTTCTTAATGATATTTTCCTCTACCGAAAACCTCATGGTAAATTTCGCACATAAATTACGAAAAACTCGGAGGTGCAAGCACGGACCGAACCCATGCCTTGCTTGAGAAGCAGGAGGACAAATCATTGCGCCACTAGAGCTTCACTCAACTGTTTCCCAGGTTTCACACATTCAAATTTTCAACAAGGACATACGGAAATGGTATTCAGTGTCAGCTTCCACATTGCATTAAGGCAAAATGTTAAAGTCAAAGTCAAAGTCAAAGATTATTTATTCCATAGGTAAAATAAATTTACACTTGAAATCGTCACATTTAAGCTACTGCTCGTTCACTACGCTGACCTCCCTGAGAAGAACGAGCAAGAAACTCTAGGGATTGCTCTTTTCAAATAAACTTAAATGCTATGGAATACACTTTGAATCAAATTAGTATGGATTCTGGAGCCATGTCGTCTTTCTATACATCTTTATCTAACACGTAGTCTTCAATTTTGTAATATGATTTTTCGATCAAAATATTTTTAATGTAGTTTTTAAACTTAGGAAATGATAAACTTAATAATATGCTCCGGAATTTTATTGTAAAAACGTATACAGTTCCCCATAAAAGAGTTGTTTACCTTGGTTAAACGAAATCGTGGTACCATGAGTTTGGACTTAGCTCTAAGGTTAATATTATGGATATCTTCTTTCTTATTGAAATTATGTATATTTTTACGGGCATATAAAATATTTGAGTAAATGTACTGCGATGCCACAGTCATGATACCAGTCTCCTTAAACTTTTCTCTGAGAGAAACCCGAGAGCCTAGACGGTACACAGAACGAATCGCTCGTTTTTGCAATACAAATATGGTTTGAATATCTGTCGCTTTACCCCACATGAGAAGTTATCGTGGTTGCTTAGGCTTTGAAGCGTGTGAAGCAGACGCGGAAAAAATCATTGAACGATATTACTTTAAAATAACCTCGTAGTCCTCTGACGTATTTGCTACAAAACACAGAAGAGAAAATTTCATTAGAATATCTTTAATAAAAATGGAATTATTCAGATTTTTTTGAATTTTGAAACAATTTACGGAACTTTGTGATTTTTTTTTATCGAGCGAGTTTAGTCAATTGTGTTTCGAACCGAACGGTTCACTACTGGTGCCCTCTGTTTTGTTGTGACGATGCTGACCTCGTTCATCGTCATCCCACCTTCTTTACTGGTTCCTGGCCACTTGCTTTTAAAATTTTGAATCGTTCTTGAATTACCTTTTCCTTCGCTATTCTTGCGTTGGTTCATTCCGACGTCACTCCCATCAATGTTCGCAAAATGAGACGATGTGCCATTTCTCTGGTAAATTTATATTGTATAAATAAAATATCTATGCATGCGTTGCCTTTAAATATTGTGTCACAGCGATAATCATCATCTATTTATTACGTTTATGTTATGAATTCATTATTTAATATTTTGTTTAATTTGCTGCATTCGTGAATTTCATTTTCCTCAAAGGTTGACTGGTAGAGAATGCTTTTAGCATTGAGTCCGCCTTTTGTACCATTATGTGTTGTGGTCAATAAAGTTAAATAAATAATAATAATTATTGATATCTAAAAATATTCTTATGTGCGTTTTGTAACAATTAAACTTCACTAAAAAACAGGAAAATTGTTTGTACACATACATTTTTATCTGGGCTCTCAGACAACTAAACGATGAGAAAACTCTGATTACTACAGGCCACAGGGTATTCAGTACTGAAAATACAAGGTGGCTTGATTTATGTGTCCAGAAGTATATTTTTATCAGTTATATTATTGTTTTGAAATGTACAATGATGCAACTGTAACATGGAAATAAGGACCTGTTGTCGATGAAGTTTGCATTTCGAAATGAGAGCACATCCGCGCCATGTCAATAAAGTTTATGATGCATACCTTTTGCGCTTAATTGCACTTTATTTTTCATAACATTCTTACGCTTTTTGCTTCACATAATAAACTCGAAATACTCGTTTGTAAAGCTACTGTTGTTTGGCGTTTTTTTTTTCAGTTTAATTTCCGTAGAAAATATTATGACTGATAACATTATGTTGATACCGATTGAGGTAGTTTCACGTGCTTTTGCTGGTTGTCTTTATCTACGATATTTGAAATGAATACTGTAATGATAAATGCGTACGAATGTTTATTTAAAAAAAGGAACCCTTAGAGTTTATTTCTGAGAGTGAATTTGTCATTTACAAAGTTTAAATTTGTAGTGAAACAAAAACTTTACACTAAGGCTCAATTTACATTGCGGTGGAACGGAGTGGAAGCGCATTTTTGTAACGATATTGTACGTAGCATAATGAGCTTTATGATCAATTGTGTAACGAAAAACTACAAACGAGCCAAAATCTTCCGCGGAATTCTCGCACATGCTCGAGAATGCTCGCGCATTGACCATAAAGTTGACTATGCTATGTACAATATCGTTACAAAAATGCGCTTCCATTCCGTTCCGCCGCAATGTAAATTGAGCCTAACGGTTATTATACAGCTTTGTTCGGATGACATTATCAATGGAAATGACCCGTTTGGCTTTTGCAGGTTGTCTCGTTTGAAATTAGTATTGTAAATAAGAAATGTATACAAATGTTTATTTACAAAGTGCAACCCCTGGAGTTTTTTTCTCATTCTTCTCAGGGGAATTGCCTCACGAATGTATAGTAGAGTTAAATGAATGAGGCTTCAACTGCCATTTGCTTGCCTATGAAATAATGATACATTTGAGTTTGACAAGAATATGTTTATTCTTGCAGAGAGTTACTATAGTAGTACCACCATCACGTACAGGAAAACAATACATTTTATTTTATTGATTTTGTTTACGAAATACACTTTTTAAAGTTTATACATGCTGATTTTCTTTAAGGAAGTGCATTTAGTACATTAAACATGGCAAAAAAAAAACGGAAAGAACAAGTAAAAACACACTGTGACAAAACAAACCTTTAATTTTGTATTAAAAATTTGATATTGACGTTATGTCAATATTTTTCTTGTACGACAGGTCTTGCTTGCTTAGTCTAATGCTGTGTCTACAATGTCTTTCATATTTTTACACAGTTTTTGCGCTCCGAACAAATACACATTCAATTTAGTTGCTTAACGATTTCATAATTGACCTCTAGTATCATAAAAAATGCGAAAATAAAGATAAAAATTTAATAATAATAATCACAATAATATTCCAGACAATCACACCTACCACCTGATCACAATAATAATAATATTACGATATACGATGCGACAACTGACAAATTAGAGAATTCTATGTGCTCCGAATACTAGATAGAGCATTGAAATTCATTCTGGGGCACTGTCCTGAACACCCAGACCAGTACCAATTTATGAATCAAACTCGGGACCGCCACATCTAGTGTGATCGTATATTATTGAAATCAAGTTTTTAATAATCGTACCGTCCTTAACAATTGTATCACCCACACATCGATTATATAACCAGAAATAGAGACGAAATAAGGGCCATCCATTCCTGGCCACTCATCAGGCAAATGGGTCTTATATCACTTTTAAATATCAACTCTCGTTTGCTCTGAAATCACAAATTAGAAAGCTGAAACAGTACGGCGCCGACAACTGACCTGTGTGTACGTCTCCGTATATTCCAAAAACATTCAGTATTTATTGTAATAAAGATAATATCTCCAACAATGGGGGGCTGTTCCATTCGGCGGTGTGGGAAAAACAGCGAAACGTCTAATTACAAAACAAACGGAATCATATTTCATTGTTATTTAAATATGTAATTTGTCAATTTTCGTCCATCATAGCAAAGCTCAAGTTTCAAACTTCGCCCTAGTGATATCCAGCTTGTGTATACTGCAGGCCCGCTACTACAAAGGCCCCTGTTGCTTTCACTGCGACGCCGTCCAGGTGCGCCGCGCCGCTGTGGTGCCGCCGTACCATACAAACTACTTAAGTTAGTGAACTTTGTGCCTATTCCACTGCTTGGAGAACTAAAACTCTTCTTAATTTTTCCCTTTATTTTTCCATTGTAGCAAAGCTCAAGTGAAATTAGTAAATTTGAAGTGTACCAATTGATGACACCCGTCAATTGTTTCGACTTGAGGACACTCGTCAGTTATAATGATTTGGCAGAAGAGTTTACAAACAAATTTTATTAAATTTTCGTCTCTATTTCTGGTTATATACTCGATGCACTCACACAATGTCATGGCCAAAAGCTAGAGAGGACTGTTCAATTTTGTGCAGTTGTAGACTATTTGATCTGTAGATCCTCTGGTATGTATCACACTCGGCCACACTTACGATAATTATTTGTAAGTCAATCTGTACTTATGGTCATATTTACAGAAACAAGAAAAAGCTAAAAAGGTTGAAATATACAACAACGTTCATATAAACCACTGGCCACATATACCAAAACGTTTAATCGAAATTAAAAAACGATGGAAAACATAATTTTTCAAATTAGAAGAACATATTCTTGCATATTATGCTACCCGTTGTATATTATGAATATTGTTATCGTAATTCAAACTCTTAGCATTCGTATATATAATAACGCACACACTCAACATAGCCCCGCACTAGGGAAACCCTGTGTCGCGGGTGCCATGGACACACACATAAACAACCACAAATTATACCCAAACTCACGAGAGAAATAAATGTAGGTCATACAAATATTTCTCCCGGCCCGGGAATCGAACCTGGGACCTCGGCGTGGCAGTCCGGCACGGTAACCGTTCGGCCACGGAGGCAGTATATCCATGAGTGTATTTAAATTGTAATGCATTAAATGCAACACTGATATAACTTATATACTTATATGATTATAACTTAAAAAAAAAACCGATCTCAAAAGTTTTCGCTGTGTTTTATTGTGATTGGAATTACATCATGCCAAGTTTTATTGAAATCGGTTAACGGAAAGTGGGTGGAATTCAATAAACCGGATTCATCACATAATTTGCTACCCTTAGAGGTGGAATATTTTATTCAAACTTAAAAGGGACCACTACTGAGTTAACCCCTTTTTTCAACAAAAAAAAGAATCATCAAAATCGGTTCACAAAAGTTGGAGTAATCGCGTAACATACACAAAGAAAAAATACAGACTTATTGAAAACGTCCGCCATTTTTTAATCGGTTAAAAAATAAATGGATCCCATTGATTCATAACAGGAAAAAATAACCACATGAGTGAATTCATTATTTATAACCTACCTAACGTAACCTCGGTACAAAGTACTAAAAAACCGACCTCAAAAGTCATTCATCCCCTAGTTTACCACCCTTAGAGGTCAAATATTTTCTTCAAATTTAAATGGGACCACTTCTGAGGTACCCTTTTTCGGTCACAAATGGCGGAGTTATCGCGTAACATACCTACATACAAAAAACATACAACCAAATTAGGAACCTCCTCCTTTTTTTGAAATCGGTTAAAAATTATTGTACATATAAGGGAATTTTAATTACGCCACGAAGAAAATAAAACGACAAAGATTATAAAGAAAAAACCTTTTTTAACGCTTAAGCCCACACTGTTAACCCACTTCCTTACATATAAGCCATTCAAAGAAACGATAAATAAGTAAGTAAGCCACGCAAAATGAACATAGGGCCTATTACGCAAGTTAAATAATATTATTATGTGCGCCGTTATACGGCACATGGACCGTTCCGTTCTACGCTTCGCTTTCCAGCGCGAACAGATGACTGTTGATAATGTGGAACTAGACGTAACGTTTGCTACAACCTCAACAAATTGATTGAGTTGCCTACAGTTTTGTTCGATTTTTTGACAATCGACACACGCGTGATCAGACAAATCGAGTAAATGTGTAAGCAACAGACGATCGACAACGACCCATTTAAATTTGAAGAAAATATTCCACCTGTAAGGGTGGCAAAGTAGTCACTAAACAGGCTAATGACTTTTGATATTAATATAGTCGGTTTTTTTAGTACTCTGTGCTGAGATTGTAGACTATAAACTTTGTGGAAGTGCTGTGTGTATGCTACACAGTGTACGGTCTATCTGTACAATTTAGTCAGGAGAATTCGTCTGCTCACGTCGGGGGTTTACTCAGGAATGCACTCGTCTTCCTTTGTCAAAGAAAGGAGGGTCGGTCGTCGTCTTTTGTCCAAAACAAAGTCGGTCTAATTTCGAATTCCTGTCAGTCAAGTAAATCTGTCTTTGTGGCCTGTCAATCTTGTCATCCATAGAGGCTGGGCGTTGGTCATCCATGGAGGCTGGACACGACACACAGAACACGACATATTGTCAATAAACAAAAAGTTAATTTAAATTTATTATGATTTTAGTCTTTTGTTGTTGAATCTGGACTCGCATCTCTAAGTTACTCGGAATTTATGTGCGAAATTTACTTTAAACTTTTCGGTGAAGGAAAATGTCGTGCTAAAAAACGCACGTCGAAGAAGTTGCATAACCGAAAACGTGTTAAGACCCCAACCCATGGTGGACTATGGCCTAAGCCTTCGACTGAGAGAAAACGCGTACCCAGCAGAGGGCAGTTTTGTTTGCTGAAGCGGGAACAGATGACTTTTATGCCATTACGCGAAAAAAAGTGTCGTCTCTGCTAAAGCGAGTGCGTGACTGTGGCAATGAAGATGTTTGCCTATCGTTTTGACTGTACAATTTTAAAGTTTTGGGTAAACATTTCAACTGGTCAAATGAAATAATAATTGTAAATTATATTCCAAATTTTAATTTTAATTTTCTGTCAATATTTCACAGTTCGTTGCAATCATACTAACATAGTTTTAAGTTTTTTTTGTAACTAACACCACTATCTTATGGGCCTGAAATAAATGGTTTATTATTATTATTAAACGGAAGCGATGTTACTATTGCCAAACGTAGAACAGAAATAAAGGAGAAGCCAGTAATTCCACTGATGCTTGTAAGAGCTCGCTATCAGCAAAAGCAACTTGTTGTACCTTTTTGTCTTTTGTTTGTATGCAATAAGGTATATTTGTGGTTAGCACTCGGGGAGCCAGCTGAGTCCAGGGTTCCATGATAGATGACTCAGTTACGAAAACCAACCTTATGACGTTTTGCATAGTGCCTATTGAGTTTAATTTCGTTGCTGGGCTATTCTGACTTGTCCAAGTTTGAATTTTTTTTTATAATATCAAGTGACGGGACGAACAAGTCGTGCGCCTGATGGTAAGCTATAAGTCTGTCCATAACAGTTGCAGTGCCACACAGAGCTGTGAATCGCAAAAATCTGAGGCGCACTGCCACTGCGCCCGCCACCCTGAGACATAAGTTGACAAGTCACATGTGCCTGTAATTTCACCAGCACCTTTATCCGTTAAACCCAAAACAGTAATGCTGATATTACTGCTTGGCGGCAGTATTAGGTAAGGTAGCAGTACTTCCCTCGACGAACTTTTTCACAAGGTGCTCTACTGCTACTAATAAATTAAGTAACTGGTGTGGTAGTATTGCGAAAAATAGTATTTGAAAACAAACTACTTACTATTTTACCCGATTAACGGTGAAGCCATAGGGAGGAGTGTGATTTTATCGATTTAAGTTTAAATAAACGAAACGGTTTTTGTAACAAACTAAAGTAATATATATATATATATATATACACGCAAATGAGGTTATTCAGAAAAATGTTTAGAAATTGATTAGAAAACATTAGCTTAAAGGAGACCATTCTGCAATTTTTTTAAATAATATGAAAATAGCTTTAAAATTTTGGTATTTTTTGCGTTTTTTAAGTTATAAAAACCGAATATTGCTCAATGTTTAAAAATTATATTTTTAAAGAACACAGTTTCACACAAAAAATATCTAATGATTATTTATTTCTACACGATCCGTGATATTTTTATTTTAACGTAATATAAACAACAATTTATAATATTAAAATGTCACACTCACTATAAATTAAACAAAAACTTAATAGGTTAGGTAAAACAAGTTAAAACAAAGTTTTATGTAATTCGAATAGTAAATAATAATGATAAGTGTAATTATAAATAAATTTATTTAACCCTTACCTGAATGAAAGAAAGCTGCTGGTATCACGAACGAAAATTCCTTATTATGACTACTCGTTCAAATCAGATAATGCACATGTTTTGTTCACAAAGTTTTGCAGAGCGCGCGAGACGTACGCGCGCTTCTATCGTACTGCGCTTGCTTGTCTGCGCCTGCCCTGTCTCTTCGAGTTTGCAGTACATTAAACGAAGGAAAAGGGTGCGGGTAGCGGGGGGTATTGTCTTACTTTGACATTTATAGTTCCGATAATAGGACAGGATGCGCTTGTTTGTAGGTTCTGTTAGAACATGGAAATTAAGGCAATACAACCACTTGTCATTGTTAACTAACTGCCTCCTTCGGCGAATAGTTACTATGCCTGCCACGCAGAGGTCCCAGGTTCAATTCCCGGGCCGGGAGAAATATTTGTATGGCCTATATTTATTTCTCTCGTGAGTTTGGATGTAATTTGTGCTTGTCTATGTCTACCCATGATTCAGGATTTTCCCTAGTGCGGGGCTTGAGTGTGTGCGTTATTATTATTACATCTACTTTGGACTCTCTGTCTATCTTTTTTCGAATTCAAATTCATTTATTCTCAGACCAATTAGTCCATATTTTGCTAGTAACAATTTTATGAGTTTAGTAGAAACGGGAAGAACAATTACAATACATTAAATTAAATTACATTATTATTATAAATACATTATTATATGTTCACGTGAACCTACGGAAAACAGCTGAGTCCATTCTTCCTGATACCATGCTCAAGATACCATTGATGTTTCCACGCAATCGCAACATCTGTGACGCACTTTTTTTGCGCATGATTGCGTAAAAATCAACAACACACGCATCCGCAAATGCCAGAGGCGCAAAAGCGAGGAAGCCTCAACAGAACCCTAAAGATGTTATTATAAATTACAGGTAAGGCGTTGTACGCTCGCTGTGTGAAGTTGGTCCACAGTGCACCTGGATAAAAAATTGAGGCAGTAAGCTCTGAAAGAGTTTTAATTATTATTATTATTTTAATTCCATTGAGACTCCACAGTGATTACGTTGCAATTATGATAATATTTGTTATTCTGCTAAAATGTAGTTTCAATGGCAGTTGAATCTCAATAGAGTTCAGTGAAATAGCAGTGATACCAAAAAATACTAAAAAATTGCAATGGCGGTTTAGTAATAGCTCGATGGCTAGCGAAGGACACTCCACTACTCTTAACTTTTAACAGAATACCAAACGTACAAAATTCTGTCATTGACACTATCGACACTCAACTGAGATGTTTTAAAATTAGGGCCCTGAACAGTAATTAAATTAAAATCGGAACAATTTGTACATATGCATTATCAACGGCATTACTACATTGGTAGCAGTAGAGCTTGTGAAAGAGTTCGTCCAGGGAAGTACTTTCACCTTACCTATTTCTGCCGCCAAGCAGTAATGTGAGCATTACTACGTTCCGGTTTTAAAGGGTAAGGGTGCTGGTGAAATTACAGGCACATGGATCTTGTCAACTTATGCCTCAGGGTGACGAGCGCAGGGGCCCCTTAGATCTTTGCGATTTAAAGCGGCACTGCAACTGTTATGGAACAGGTGTGAAGCTTACCATCAGGCGCACGACTTGATCGTACCGTCACATGATATAAATTAATTTTTAATAATAACGTACACACTCCACGTAGCCCCGCACGAGGGAAACGGTTGTCTATGTCGACTCATCCGTAGAACAAAGATCTATGATATGCAAAACTGCTTGTTCTCAGGACGTAATACATTTCCTTCTTCTTCGCTGTGGATGTCAGATCGACCGTTGTTCGATTTTACATTTCCGAAACGAAATAAGAATATACGAATTCTCAACACGCCTTTACATAAGCCTTAATTTGAATAACGAAATTATTATCATAACGTACTTATTCTCTTTTCGCTATATAATCACATCAGACTCTGTTCTTCGGATGAGTCGATGTGTCTTGGACAGACACATATATAACCACATATTACATCCAAACTCACGAGAGAAATAAATAAATAAGCTGCCATAAAACGAAAAACTATAGTTTAAGTTGACATTAGGTATACTTTATGGTTACCTACGAGACAGGCTTTGCCCAGTGTACGTAGGTGCCAGTGTAACCGCGTTAGAAAAAGTTTAAAAGTACATGTCTTAAACATACGTACATATTCCATAATGTGTAATATAATATATTATCACTTCCATGGCTGAATGGCTGTTATATGAAATTGAATTGCATTTGTTTTTATGTACAAATAAATTACTTGCTTACTTAATTAAGACATTTATACTTTTTGTGTCCCGACACAGAACGTGGTGCTTTTGAAGGCAACATTGCAAAGGCACTTTGTATGTTCCATTCTCCACTATGTCGTCACTTTCCATCACTGAGATTGTGTATAGCTATAACCAATAAATCTTATCGTCCTTAACTAACTTCCCTGTGTCGTGTACGCATTTATGTGCGTTAGCAGATGAGATGAGATTGAACACTGAATGTACGTATAAAATTGACTACTTACTTTGAGTAAGTTATTATTGGTTAGTTTTACCGTTCACATCATTTTAAACCAACATAATTTATCTAACATTTTCATGTGATAATAACTTCTGATAGTTAGAAAGTGCATTGATCCAATTAGTGTAAACGGACGTGGTGTCGGATTTATATCAAGAATTGCCTATGTATACACGGTAAATAAGACAAGTGTGCAAGCTATATTAAAGTATGGCAGTTAATTATTAGATGTATTGAAAAATGTATTTATGATATGCATTATACATATATACGATAAAGGAATGCTTGCACTACCGCCATTGGTGTTCCCCGAAAACTACATTGTGGGGCTATTCAAGGCTGGAGTCCACAGGCATTCTTTAGACAAAATCAGAAAAGTAGCCTGCTTGTCGGTTTTCTATCGGATACGTTTCGGGGAGTGTGCGCAGGAACTTTTCAATTACATTCCACTCTCACCGTTCCTCCTTCGGTCGACTAGAGAAGGTCCGAAACACTCCATCCTTATGTCGTTAAAATACCTCCCATTCGCACTAAGAGCCCGTTCTCACTTGTCGGCTGTCGGGCCCGGATTTTAATCGGATGTTCCAGTGCCAGAGCATTGCCATTCACACTCGTCTAAACCCGATTTTGTGTAGGCGTGAACAAGAAATGTCGGGTGATTTGCCAGCCTTCAACGCCCTGAAAAAAATCGTGTCGGATCTCGCTCGCCTATGTGAGTAAGTATAACGATGTTCACATTTGTCGGATATTGGGGCCGACAACCCGCTCTCCGCTACCGCTTGTTTTTTCCCTCCGGATTGGGTGCACTCAATATTTTCTTTCCTTAGCTGTCTTAATTAGTTCTCTTCTCAAATAATAACACATTACAACAAGAACTTCGTCGACGTCTATCGCGCACAGTTGCCTCGCGTAGAGAAAATTGTCACCAGTTTCGACCGTGGCCGACAACCGATTTAGTGTGAACAGAGGCGCCGACACCCGATTAAAATCCGTGCCAGACAGCCGACTAGTGGGAACGGGCTGTAAGCGCTTTGCTTCCTCCTTTCTGATGCGTACGGCAAAGGAATGGAATACTCTACGGCATATGTGTTTCCCGAAAAGTACAATGCCCAATAGCCCCACTATTCAAGGCTAGAGTGAATGGGCATTTTTTAGGTAAACGCGTACCATCGTCGGTCACATCCGTCGCTTAACATTAGGTGAGATTGTGGCCAAGCGTGTGTCTATTATTTTTTATTAAAATATTTTTCTTTTTTATAAATCGTTGGTGGCGTCGTCGCTTAACATCGGGTGAGATTGCGTTTGTTTAAAACGTATGTGCTCGTTGCAGATCTTTGTTTTTTGTTTTAACGCCTGTTTTATATATATCTATTACATAGAGAAATTCGTTAGCTCATTTAGGAGAGCGGTAGCCCTGGTTTGGCGTAAAAGTAACTGGTTCGAGATGTATTAGTTCGGTCTTTGTACTAATAATAACAACAAACTAGTGGAGTATCTTCACAAAAAATGTATGAATGTCGTGGTTGTAAAAATCATGATATTCATAAAAATAAAGTAGTAAGTACACTATTCAACATTTCGTAACAGATATTCAGTCGCACGATTTGAGCTGGCTGTGTGTGTTTAATATGTTCTACAACAGTAAATCTGCTTGTCACTTCGAATACGAGGAAGTAAAACAGTAGTGACACATTAAATGAAAATTTGCCATAGACTACTTTCGCAGCCATTATACTTAGTTTTCTTTTTTAAAATTCATGTTTGTGTACTGAATGCAAAAGCAAAGAAATTTATGGTAGAAATTGATATTATGGTTTAGAAGTGATCTTTAGTGAGATTTTTTTAGTCTATTTTCTATTGGCTTATTGGTTACAAAACGTAGCACAGGAATTTAGGTGTTTTTTTCTTAAAAACACTTGCCAAAGACTACTTGCGCAGCCATTTTACTTTTCTTTTCTTTTAATTAATGTTTGTGTACTGAATGCAAATGTAAAGAAATTTATAGTGGAAATTTTATTAATACTATGGTATTTCGAAGCGATCCTTAGTGAGATATTTTTAGTCTCTTTTCTATTGCCTTATTGGTTACAAAACGTAGCACAGGAATTTAGATACTTTCTATTAAATGTAAGTGCTTCGTCATTGGTTGTTTATATATTTTTCCTAGTCTTAAGGAATGTAAAATTTTCAATCCCTAAAGCTTAAAAGTAAGCCCTTTATACTTTTTATATATATTATATATATAACTGACTCTACATACATTGAAATGGTTTTTTAAGATTATAGAGTTTTTTTATTTATCGTGACTTCGCTTTGACTGTAAAGAGTTGATGATCAAGCGGAAATGGACGAGACCATGAGTTTACAGAGTTAAAATATTGTCATTAGTTGTAAAAAATACACGACCGATTCACGCAAAGTTTTATTTAAATGTGTACTACATACAAATGAGGACCATTGTAAAATATGTACTTGTTACTTCGACTTACTTAATTACTAAAATCTTACTTTGTCCCTAGCTAACCTATAACTTGAAATAATTTAGACTTCCTTCAAGTAATCAATGATTCTCAAAGTGTTAAATGGTCTAAATGAATCCCTAGGGGTTCACTATAACCTATGAGGGGCCAATATAAGTGAAAAAATAAAAAATAAAATAACGAGTATGGCGTCCACGAAAAAGAAACCTATTTCACTTTCGTGCTCGTGACTAAAATTCTGGCTTTCTTTAATCCACATTATACATATTTTTTATGATAGACGTACAAGTGAATAGGTCACTTATACGTCTATCATAAAAATTCATAAAGGAGGAGGTTCTCAATTCAACTGTATTTTTTTATGTATGTTACGTGATTACTCCGGCATTTGTGAACCTCTGTATTGGTCCCATTTAAATTTGAAGAATATGCGTAGAATATTCACTCTAAAGGTGAACACTATGTGATGAGTCCAGTTTCGCACACTTTCCGGTAACGGATTTCAATAAAACTTGACATATAGGTTTAATTCCACGAACTTTTGGGGTTTTTTATACAAACTTTATAATAATAATAAAATATTTATTCATAAAGATTTTTAGGGTGTCAGATTTTTTTCTTATCGTATTGATGGCATACACTGTCATGCTTGCTATTAGCTTTCACCAGAAAGGATTTGCCAATCGGCGTAAGATATTTTTTGATTGTCGTTCTGGGTACGCCAGATGTACAGGAAAGGAATTGTACGTCATGCGGGGAGGCTCCTTTCCGTGCAACACACTGTGTCAGCTGATATCTACACATTTTTTTGTGAAATGTTCAACGTTCTACAGGCAGGGGGTTCACGCAAAACAGAAAGAAATGGCACGTGGTCCATGAGACAAATATGTTTGGGAACCTCTGCTCTCGATTGAAACTAGCCTCCTACCCATCTAAATTAAAATCAGTCTGGCGTTCAGCGTGAAATGCCATATACACTTTCGAAAGCTATTAAAAGTTCAACGATAGCGAAGGTTTCAAATTAAATATTCCGCCCTGAACATCATTCTGGCTTTCGAATTACACAATTAGGGGGCAGATAATTGGGGTGATTGCCACGTTATTTATTATTATTAATAAATAATCGCATAATCGGACACGTTACTTCTTTATTGTCAGCAGATGATTTCCGATTGTCATAAGTCTTGGTTCACGTCATTTTAATGGCCTCAAAATGTTACGTTACCACCAATGTAAAACGAGCTCTGACATTTGATATCTTAGAGTGTCACTGTCAAATGATTAATCTAGAACGAAGGACCTGTTATAATTAGACTTCGCCGTGTGGTCTTGAATAGTGTTACACCATAACATTTTCAAAATATTTTAGAAAGTTTTGTGCGCTCTTTTACCGTTTCTGCGATCACACTGTGGATTTCTCTCTCTGAATCTATTTGACGATCCCCTTCCCATGATTCCTTCAAACGGTGTGTCAAGGGTCACTTCCTCAACTCCAAAGTTTCCTCTTTTCACCGATATCCTTTCATTTATTTCCTGTGTACTTCATTTTCTTATTTTGTTTTATTTTCGCGTGGAACCCGCATGCTGACCTTCTTCCCGCATGCTGACCTTCTTCCCAGAGTCGATTATAAATAAATAAAATAAACTTTATTTATTTATTATTCTTTTGTCTACAATATACTATTTTAGTTTGGATGTTCTGGGTAGTGTCTTGGAGTGTATACTATTGCTCTGGTACTCATAGTACAGGGAATTCCCCTGTTTTGAAATCGAATGTAATGGACGTGATTTCTGTTCTGACACATTATTATTATTATTTACTTTATTTTTCTCAGCTTGTTAGCTGGTTTGAACCACACTTACGGACCGAAGTCAAGTAAATCCAGTATGTGGGGGGTGCTGGTGGTGGGTAATAAAAGCCTAATTCGTCCTATTATTATTATTATCAAACGTTTTGTATTTTTTTTATTATATCAAGTGACGGGACGAACAAATCGTGCGCCTGATTGTAAGCTACTCGCCTGTCCATAACAGTTGCAGTGCCGCTCAGAGCTTTAAATTGCAAAGATCTGAGGGGCACTGCCACAGCGCCCGTTACCCTGAGACATAAGTTGACAAATCCCATGTGCCTGTAATTTCGCTAGCACCCTTTACCCTTCATAACCGGAACACAGTAATGGCCACATTACTGCTTGGCGGCAGAAATAGGTAAGATGGCAGTACTTTCCTGGACGAACTCTTTCACAGGGAGCTCTACTGCTTCTACACTGCTACATTCTTCCATGAGGAGTGCATATGATGACGGTATCCGTACAAAAATGTCGAACGTGTTGATAAACAACATCACTAGCCACTACGTATATGAAAACTTATACTATTGTATATGAAAAGTTAAGAAATAATCTCGGCAAAATTATTTTTACGGACTCTTTTTTTTTAAAGAATTTCGCTGCATTATATGATTATACGAATCAATTTTTGTGCCAATTTATAGTAGGCGTAGGACAATAGCATTATAACCCTATGTAATTCTACCTTTATTATTAATTACACTGAGGAATTCTAATTTATATTTTATTCTAATCCATAGTTCTTGGCATTTTTTATTAAAATATAGGATATATTTGTAAGGAAATCCGTTACTTAGCGACAGTTATTTTAAAAGGAGGTCAATCAACAGTGGTCATAATGTACCCAAGACATTTGAAAGTTATCGACTATCATCAAATGATGTAAGAGTTCGCACGATTTATTCAACGTCGACATTACATGGGCATAAGTGTATATGTATGTCATGTAGGACTGCAATGTCATCTTGTGGAGTCCATATGGAGTGTTCGCGTCTGTTTTCTTTTTAGTTCTCAGGAGCAAGTAGAGCTAGTAGAACTAGAGTAGCAATAGAGTTCCTTGTGAAAGAGTTTGTCCTTGGAAGTACTAACTTTACCTATTTCTGCTGTCAAGTAGTGTTCCAGTTTAGAACGGTTTAGTTCCTTACCATGTCCGCTTACCATCAGGTGCACAACTTGTTCATTCCGTCGCTTGATATCATTGAAAAAGTTAACATTTGGGCGTTTACTATAATATGTCATTGCAGAATAGAATAATATAATATATATAATATCAACTGAACTAAATAGAACACACAGATGTACTGATGTACTTCTGGCTGTTTGCGGATTTGTGTACTATAGTTGAAAAGTCGTATCGCACTTGACAACGAACATAGTATTATCTCAAAAATTGCGTTATATTATGTTTTATCCCAAAATTGCGTTATATTAATAATTTATCTCCAAAATTTCTCTATATTGATGTGCCATTCATATACGATTTAAATTCAAAGTGACAGTCAACGCTGTCGCTTTGAAAATAATTAATATAATGTAATTGAAATAGGTAATATTAATAGAACTAAAAACCATTTTGAGATAATACTATGCTAGTTGTCATGTGCGATATGTCTTATTGCTAGGCTTTGTCACGAGAAAAAGAAAAAAATACAAGAGCATTCGTGTCTTTTACAAACAACAGTAACATTGTTGCGAGAAATCGTGTCACGATTTCCAAAAACCCGACCTCCAATGTTGGGTGTGGTTCGACATACATAGACATGATGGTTATTAGTATAAATGATATATTGACAAACGTGTGTTGTGAGATAATTTACTCGAAACGTAGGCTTTTATGTTTCGTCATTGAAAAAAGTTCACCTCCACTGTGTTCTGACTCGACATGTAATATTTCATGTGAATAGGAAATGAAACTATTTTTCCGAAACAAAATCGTGTATATTTGTTTTTTTCAAACAAATCAATATTTGAATCCTCATTTCAGTCGTAACCAAGCAAATGTACGCGTTTTAGTTCCGAAAAAAAAATGAATTCCGAAGTGTAATAGTCGGTAAACCTTAAGAACTCTATATTTTTTTGAAGCAGTAAGGCCTTGCCTATTTCTGCCGCCAAGCAGTAGTGTGCGCATTAGGTACTGCGTTCCTGTTTTAGAGGGAATAGGAAATAGAATTTGAAAAAAAAACTCAAAATTCATTAGAAATTATTTCAATTCATTATAATCATATACTATTTATCCACTTCGGTGGTGCATAATCACTGGTGCTGTTGGACAGCCATACTCAATACATTTAAGTAAATAAGATATAAGAAAATTGTATCTCCGCCTGAAAATGGGCCTCTTTGTAGTATTCTACGTCAAAATAAAGGAATACACTGTGTTCCTCTACCGAAATTAAAAAAAGAAAGCAGTGGATCAATTCATTACGCAAAAAATTGGACATCAAGCCCATTTTCTACATTATGTAGTGACACTTTAAACATGATGTACTGACAACACACTGGTTAGTTAGTTTAGTAGCAGGACTCTTTGTGAAAGTTCGTCCAGTGAAGTGCTGCAACCTTATCTATTACTGCCGCCAAGTCGTAATGTGAGCTTTTCTACGTTTCGGTTTTGAAGGGTAAGGTGCTGGTGAAATTACAGGCACATGGGACTTGTCAACTTGTGTCTCAAGGTGACGGACGCAGTGGTAGTGCCCCGATCTTTGCGATTTAAAGCTCTGAGTGGCACTGAAACTGTTCTGAACTTGTCTGTCGCGTCACTTAGTGTCACAAAAAAAAAATCATTTAAACGTTTTCTAAAGATGGTCTGTTGTATTTTTTTGTTACTATCTTCTACCTTTGTACGACCATTTTGACCTCAAATTTATTGAAAGTAACGCAACGGCGTCTATAACAAATTATTATATAACGATAATTTTTCAAAATGGCAATACGATATTTCTTATACTAATTTAAACGCCACTTGAGATGGGTGTTTCTGGCCGTTAATCGGGTAATTAATCACGAGGTGATTGTGTGGCCCTTTATTAATATTTATTTATTAATAGATTGGTGTTGTGCATAAAGTGTCTTCGTAAGTTATGACTGAGGAGCCACAGGCGAAACTAGTCTTAGATGGCGCCACCATCAGTAGTGCTATCATCATTTGTTATTGATGTTATACTTCGACGTGTTATATTATTCGACGTGTTACGACGTTGACTTCCATTTAAATTTTTGTTTATAAAATCAAGGGACGAACAAGTTGTGGGCCTGGTGTAAGCGGCACGCCTGTCTATAACAGTTGCAGTGCCACTTAGAGCTGTGAATCATAAAGATCTGAGGGGCACTGACACTGCGCTCGTCACCCTGAGACATAAGTTGACAAGTCCCATGTGCCGGTAATTTCACCAGCACCCTTAACCCTTCAAAACCGGAACGTAGTAATGCTTACATTACGACTTGGCGGCAGAAATAGGTAAGGTTACAGTACTTCCCTGGACGAACTTTCACAAAGAGTCCTGCTACTAAACTAACTAACCAGTGTGTTGTCAGTACATCATGTTTAAA
The DNA here is from genome assembly GCF_003589595.1 of Hyposmocoma kahamanoa. NCBI lineage: Eukaryota > Metazoa > Arthropoda > Insecta > Lepidoptera > Cosmopterigidae > Hyposmocoma > Hyposmocoma kahamanoa. Next base: position 453,532 of record NW_020653711.1, read on the forward strand.
GTGTCACTACATAATGTAGAAAATGGGCTTGATGTCCAAATTTTTGCGTAATTAATTGATTCACTGCTTTCTTTTTTTAATTTCGGTAGAGGAGCACAGTGTATTCCTTTATTTTGACGTAGAATACTACAAAGAGGCCCATTTTCAGGCGGAGATACAGTTTTCTTATATCTTATTTACTTAAATGTATTGAGTATGGCTGTCCAACAGCACCAGTGATCATGCACCACAGAGGTGGATAAATAGTATATGATTATAATAAATTGAAATAATTTGTAATGAATTTTGAGTTTTTTTTTTTCAAATTCTATTTATTAAGTTAATTGGTGTTATTTAATGACAAAAGGAAGCTGCGTTTTCCATCGAACATGTTGTAAAGGTTATCAGTTATTACCTATTTAAAGCAACGTTAAATTTTAATAAAAATGTGAATGCTTAATTCGTAAACCCAAGTCCGGTCTGTCCTCACATAAAGATATTGTTTGGTTTTTCTAATTATTTTTTTTATCTTTGTGTTAAAACACAAAATATTTTAATGTTAAAATATCGGGATCTTTGTTTGAACTAATTATTCTTAGAAAGAGCGCGTCCGCGCAATGTTTCTGTAATTTAACTACCTCTGTGGCCGAACGGTCGCCATGCTGCTCTGCCACGCAGAGGTTCCAGATTCGATTCCCGGGCCAGGAGAAATGTTAGTATGGCCTACATTTATTTCTCTCGTGAGTTTGGGTGTAATTTGTGGTTGTCTATGTGTGTTTTGTTGTGCCTTTGATGGTGAGCTACATGCCTGTCATAACAATTGTAGTGCCACTCAGAGCTTTAAATCGCAGAGATCTTAGGGGCACTGCCACTGCGTCCGTCACCCTGAGTTGGCAAGTCCCATGTGCCTGTAATTTCACCAGCGCTCTTATCCTTCAAAACCGGAACGTAGTAATGCTCACATTACGGCTTGGCGGCAGAAACAGGTAAGGTACGTAAAGTACTTCCCTGAACGAACTCTGTCACATGGACTCTATGGCTACTAAAACTGTGTGTGTCCATGGCACTCGCGACACAAGATTTTCCTAGTGCGGGGATATGAGTGTGTGCGTTATTTATTTCACTACTGCTCTAGTGTGGCGATTAAAGTAATGTTATAAATACTAACTTAGCTCTAGCGGAACCCAACGTTCAAACCATAATTAGTATAATGGGCAGGGCAGGAAGACTGAAACAACCCTATAGAAATAGTCCGTTCGACAAGATCAAATTTGCGGTGAATTGTAGCAATTTTTATACTTTAAGTACAGAAGGCAAAACTAGTATTGACATATTCTATGTCTCGAATGTTCACATTTTCTATTCAAATTAATAATTTATTTTCTTCTTAATTCAATTTGAGAACTGTAGGTACATAATTGAAACGGTCTAAGATTGGTTAGAGCTTATGTGACGCACGTAGCTTGTACTAGAAAGCACGCACGTTCTCTGCGCCTGTGTTCAAGGTGTCAAGTAACCCTATCAACCAATAGTATTGCATTAAGTGTACCAGAACTCTCTTATATAAAAGTAGTCAAGAATTCCTCTCGTTTTTCAATGTATTTTTTCGGTTTTAACGGTTTCAAAAAATACAAAGATCTTATGTACATGTCGCACTTTTAATAACAATAGTGTATTTTTTAGAATCGAAGAAAAACGAATTACTCACTTTAACAAATTAAATGAAACTTTTCTTCTGGATTTAAATCGCGTATATTTGTTTTTCAATTAAACCTACGTTACGGGCTCTTCCCAGGTCCCATGTTCAAGGGACACTGGCCCTAAACGTTGGTTTCTTTGAAAAAACAAATGTACGCGATTTCGAACCGAAAAATGATTTCCTACTTGCCAAATATATTTAAAAATAAAAGGGAAAAAATAATATAGTAAGGACTATTTTATCCAGAACTAGCTCACAAATAGTTTGTCTCAGTTTGAGTTAAGTAGATCTATTTTAATTGTTTCTCACAATATTCTATCGACGGTTTTATTGACGTGTAGAGAATCAAATTTTACTTTCAGAAAAAGTATAATCTTGAATATCCCATATTTTGAGTTATGATACTATTGTAATAGCAATGCCATATATGAATCTAAAATTATTAACTTGCATCGTTTATTATTTCCAGGTATATCCACAGTATCCTCCATTGGGGTTCGTTGCAGCAAACCGGCGCGTCGGTGCGTAAGCGCAAATATGCCTGCGACCAAGTGAAAGTAAAACTCGAGCGATTACTGCTGTTTACTATTGTTTACTCACTCACTGTAGGTTTAAACGAAAACTCACGTCAAATAAGTGATATTTCACAAAAGCACACTCTATTTAAATTTGTATTCAAGTCGTGCGTCTGGTGGTAAGCGCCACTCAGAGCTTTAACACCCAAAGATCTGAGGGGCACTGCCACCGCGCCTCTCACCCTGAGACATAAGTTGATAAGTCTCATGTGCCTGTAATTTCACCGGCTGACAGGGTCTATTGTTCTATTCTCCTAATTCCATTGCACGCATTACAATACACGCAAAACACTGTAGCGAGTTAACAAAATCCTATTTCTCAGTGTGATGTTTTCCTCAGCAAAACAGACAGAAGTCATTAAACTCTCAGTTAGATTTCCGACAGAAATTCACTTAGACGCCCCAGAAGATATATATGGAGAGATTTCATATTTCTACATGATTGCTTCCTTCACGTTGATTGGATTTCAACGTCACTTCCCGGGTCTCTCTTACATTACAGCTTATTAGGTTATAATTGTAAATACTTTGTTCACCTTTGTACTTGTCAAAAGATGCTTGGAAATTATAAAATAGGTCATTGTTTCAGAGTTTTCATTGTATAGACGGGAGCGTAGCATGTTATTCAATATAATGGCCGAAATGGAAATAATTGTACTCCTAACACTGCACTACTTATCGAATCGTGTATCGAAAGTATCGATTAGCCTCCACAAGAAGACCCGGTTTTTAGCCTCGGTATTATTATTAACCGACTTAAAAAGAGGAGGTTCTGAATTCGAATTCTTTTTTTTTTATTGGAAAGGGGTTGCCTCAGTAGTAGTCTCATTCAAATTTCAAGAAAGTCTTAGGGTTGTATTCTAGAACTCTACTCAATGCTCAAGTCAGGATTTGAGTATAGTTTAAAGCACTCGAAATCATACTCAAGTCCCTGCCATTAGGGTCGTATTTCCAGTGCTTATATTTCCAGTGCAATCCTGACTTGAGCATTGAGTAGAGTTCTAGAATACGACCCTAAGAGTGGCAAATTAGAGAATGAATTCGGTTTATTGGATTTTACTCAGTTTCTGGTAACCGATTTCCGAATAAAACATGGCAAATAGATGTTATTCCACAAATTTTTGAAACTGGTTTTATTTTAACAAAACGTTATATTATGCTGGCGGGGTGATGAAGCATTGGTAGCACTGTAGCGAAGACACACAGTTTTTATTACAAAATAATATATATGTTTTAAATTTATAACATCGTCAGTTTCAGCACGTGCTAAATTTTATTATGAATAAAACGCCGTGCTTTCCATTGTTTAAAATAATCGCGTGATAACATTTTGCCGGTACATTATCGGTGATTCGTTTATTTTACGCGTCACTTTTTTTAACTCTCTGATTAATTAGTTGTCTTCGAGATAGGACGTTATTATAGAAAGTTATTTGTCTCTTTCATATAATTATCTGACAAGAACTATTTACGTAGTATATATAATCTGTTTAGCCGACTTCAAAAAAGGAGGAGGTAATATGTTCGTCTGTGTGTATGTTTTCAAATTTATCTGTCAATTGTATACTGATTTTGAAAATGATTTTTTTTGTTTGAAATGGTGCACTTTCGTGGTGGTCCCATTGTCACCAAGTCCAAATCTGATGAGGGGATCCATGGAAATCGAAAAAAAACAATAAGCAAACTTCTAAGATTGTTTTCTTTTCAATGACAAAGTTACTATTATAGATATTATAATACGTTTAATTTGATTTTAAAAGTTGTGTTATATTTATTATCTCGCCTTGCTTGACAGTTACCAATTCAAGTTACTTTTTATTGCGTATTATGTGTATGTACAATAATAACATGCAAAATAACTTCAAAATCACTAGGTACATTATCCTTTTCTTTCCAAACCCGTTACAAGTTATAACAATCTTGTTTATTTCGTTGTTATCTGATAACCAAGTGGTTGGAGGACTTTTTGTTCACATTTACTACTTTGAAATGGCTTACTGGTTTAGACTAGCTCTTATTTCACCTAACATTCTTGTTTTATAACCACTTTGGCGTTGCGAGGGTTTATGTCCTGTTATTTTGTTGTGTGGAGTTTCTAGTAAGTAAAACAATTCTTATTAGAAACATGACATCAATGATTAAATATAGTTTTCATTGTCAACTTGGATATTTTTCATGAAACTAACCGAGTGCGATAGGCAGCTAAGTGACATGATTTTTTGTCTTTCCGCATCTGTGTTGCCTTTAAATTATTGTTTCTATTGATTTTGCTGTTTAAACCGCTTCTTCTTCGGATTGACTGTCATTGTAGCCACTTGGGTCTGCGACGTTGCGGCTTGGAAGAGTTCTGTGGTTTTTCTACGGCTTCGGATTCTTCAAACTAGTGTTTTTACTAATTATGGGATAGTTGCCGATTAAACCACTACTTTCACTGTTTATTATCAGATGCTGGTGAAATTACGAACACATCGGATTTATCAACTTGTCTTGGTGGTGGGTGACGGACGCAGTGACAATGCTCTTCAGATCTTTACAATTTAAAAGCGTCTTAGTGGCACTCAATTGCTATGGACAGGTCTGTCGCTTACGTCCAGGCGCATGACTTGTTCGTCATGTCACTTGGTATCATAAAAAATAAAATATGATCTGATATACAGACACCGTGGACTACGTCGTTAAGAGATTTAAAACTTACATGTGTGCCAACTGCAATAAACTGCCTCCGTGGTCGAACGTTTATCATGCCACGCAGAGGTCCCAGGTTCGATTCCCGGGCCGGGAGAAGTGTTTGTATAGCCTACTTTTATTTTTTTCGTGAGTTTGGGTGTAATTTGTCGTTGTCTATCTGTGTGTCCATGGCACTCGTGTTATAGGGATTCCGGGTTTAAAAAAAATGTACTATCTACAGTAGCATTCCAAATAGACTCATATTCAATTTACGAAAATCCGACAATCTCCTCAAAACCCACCTTCTTATGCGCTTAGTAAACACAAAAACCGGTCGCTTCCTTATGCTCATCACAACCGTACGGAAGAAGCATGGATGCTTAATGATCTGTACAACACTCATCATTATCTACTTCATATATATATCTATGACATCATTTATTCTGTCGACTTTAAACGACTTCTTTAAAGACGTTGTCGGATAATTATATTTGTATTATTTAACCTACTTACCTACATACAATTACACTTCCTCATTATCTCACCGGTTAAGAAGCGACCCAGAGGTTAACAGTATCTGTCAACTGACAAAAGACTTTGACTGCCCCTTTGTGCTGATAGTTTAGTAAGTTTGGTTATACATAATTGACTACCGATAGTGTCACTTGGAATTTTTTCTGTGGCAAATCAAACTGTATTTATACTCCATAAAATTTAGTTTGATTACAGTAGTACAACATTTAATAGACCAGTGCTGGGACACGATCAGTCGAGAATCGATATTAAAGTATGTCCACTGACTTATCTATGACATATTGAAATAATTGTTATATAACATAACGGAAATGCTTGAAATAAATTCATATAATTCATTAATTGGGTCCGCTACACGAATAGTGGCGAAGTGGTAAAACATAAAATCGACTCGTCCGTAGAACAAAGACCTGTGTGCAAGATTCCGTATTCTCAGGACATTGTACATTTCGTTGTTCGAGACCATTCATCGATTTTATATTTCCGAAACGAAATATGATATAAAAATTATGAAAACACTCGTAGATAGGCCTTATTTTCAATAACGAGATTATGTATTTATCACACTTTCGCTGTACAACCACATCGGGCTCTGTTCTTTGGATGAGTTGAAGTAGACGCAAACGATCATTCCTAAATAATAGTACATTAATAATACACAATGGATAAAAATTCACCAAAAATAAACAATTAAGCCAAAGATCTTGTTGTTCAAGTTGCTCAAAATACGTAACATAAAATTTACCGCCGAACCATTTCTCGACTGGATTTGATTGGCTGTATATTTTCGATGTGTCCCAACACAAGTTTCTTTCTTTCTTGTAATTTTATCGCGTCACGTAGTAAAAATAAAACTAATAAGTAATAACACTGGTTTACACAACATCTGTTCCTAGAAATACTTTAGCGGTTGCTGGCAACCAGTAATATACTAATTTAAAATATACAAGTAGATTTTTCATCAGTTCTAGTTTTTGAGTTACAGTTTTTGCTGTAGCTTATCTAAACCCAGGTAAAGTTTATATAAGTAAAAACATTTATTTACTTACAATAAAAAATATGTTCATTTTTAGCTTTGATGGCATTAGTATCCCAAAAACGCTGATGTTCCATAATGTGTTGCTGATGCTTACGTTCTCTCCATACTCGCTCTATCTCCTACATTTTTCAGTATGTATAAGTATGGACTTGTCTTAAGTCCAAACTTTACCCAAGCGAACTCCGTATGTGCACTTAAATTGTTACATAAGAGATCATAACTAATGAATCAACGGAAACGATCATTGTCCACAACATTTAGGAAGTGTATTGTCGTGTTTGTTATGTGGTTGTTTACCATTACCTTTGGTTATGTACTAAAGCAGACAGCACACTTTCTTATAGCACTGTTTTGGACATAAAATAATTACGAAAAATGTAACATGCATGCTTTGCGAAATATTCACGTAACAATATAAATAGCCATTGATTGTGAAAATAACGATCAGCAATAATGTGTGTGGTTGATGTTCCTCGAATTATTAATTATGATCTTAACTTCAATAAAATTTCGTACTAGAATTACGTGAGAGAAACATATTCTGAGCAAAAAAAATGGTGCTTAACATTGACTTAAAGATAATTTCACAACGTTTACAGCGGCATCTATATTAACTAAAACGTAATTCTTAGTTAGTTGCCTTATTAAACTTTCTAAAACTAGTCACTTGCTTCCATTTTAGTTCATTCTTTTTTATCCAGATGGAGCGCGGAAAAATACTACGCTAACATTTAGCTTGATACTATCCTAAATCAAAGTAAGATGTCGCTTTTAAAGTGATTCTCCCCTTTTGCACGGTTTTTGCGAATATAAATTACATACAACTAAAATATCAAATTCATTGATATTCGAAGATGGAAAAAGAAACGGAGAATGACTAAAAAGAATTGGAGAGATAAATTGAACGAATTCCATAGGGACTAATAACATAATAATTATAACACGCACACACTCATTGCCCCGCTCTAGGGAAACCTAGTATCGCGGGTGCCATGGACACACACATAGACCACAAATTACACCCAAACTCATGAGAGAAATAAATGTAGGCCATACAAATATTTCTCTCGGCCCGTGAATCAAACCCGGAACCTCTGCGTATCAATCCAGCATGGGAACCATTCGGCCACGGAGGCAGTTAACTGGCAAGGATATGCCAATAACAGGGAAGAGAGAACCTTGCTGACTCGTGGGGTAGTGTTCGGTATTTAAATAAAAACTGGACTACATCGGCTGACAGCCGTAAGAGGGCTGCTGGTGGTTGTGGCGTTATGTCCTGTTGGATGGAATGGAGTAGTAGCCTCCGCAGCCTCCATATATCTTACTTAGTTAGTTTAAAGTTCAAAGTTCAAAGTTCAAAATGGTAAAGGGTAATGGTAATAAATCCAGTTTTATAAGTATTTATTGCGGTTTTAACAATACTTATGTTCTTAAAAATGTATATTGTACATTTTTAGTAAAATGGTAAACGATTCAAAAAAAAAACAAGAAGATGTGTTCTCTGCCGCGACCGGGCAGGGAGTGATTATGGAATGAAACAAAATCCGAATGCGAGGCAAAAGTATGGAACAATTCAACGAGTGTGAGAATAAAATAAGAAATTTAAATAAAAAGGTGGGATGACGATCAAGGAGGTCACACCGTCACACAGCTACGATACTCGAACATAAATCTTTGCCAAGTGTACTAGACTAAATAACGTATGATGATCTGGCTACAATATTGTACATCCTGCTGATTTCACCTTTGGGGGATCTGCTACATCCGTATACCCGTTGTAGAGTCTGTAACTGTAACTCTTGACTTCATGTGCCCAGTGCTTATGTTGCTGGCTTTATTGCTGATCGTCACTTAAGGTAACTTGGTGACATTATAATTATAATATATGACACAGAATACATTTGAAACATGAGTCTTCATCATTATAATTCGTGTCAGTGTCAGTTTGCGGTCATCATTAACATTGACCTATGATAAAGAGATTTCTTCATAGTGAATTTAACATTGGAGGAGTCGATTTATTTTATAGTCTGTGTTGGCCAAGTTGGGTTATGTTGAAGGTTTCATTGCCTTATAGACATTATACATTTTTATGAGATTATGTTTACACAATAGGATTTCAGGAGAATTTTGCAATGACCCTTTCTGGTTAATTAACCTGTTAAATTACAACCTCGATTCCCCACAGGATCACATTTGATCCTGTACTGACGCACACATTCGTATAATCTCGCGATGTACTCGCGTTGCAAAGCGCTGGTTGCCCCACGCGCCTGTCATTGTTATGCGAATTCGATTCAAAGTGTATTATTCCATAGCGTTTAAGTTTATTTGAAAAAAGCAGCGCCTAGGGTTACTGATTTTAATTTTTTTTATTTTGTTTAATGTAGCATGCTATGCTTTTTTCTTTTTTACTTTTCGGTAAGACGCTTGTGAATGAAGAAGTGTCAACCAGTCATTGACTTACAGTCAATACAACCAGTATTGTCTTCTCATTGTTAACTTGTGCGGGAATGTTGTAGTATTTTAGTTTGTAATGTCATTGGTGGAATTGTTATGATTTATTGCCATGTTTGATGAATGAATGTTCGACTAGAAGAGACCGAAAAACAATGTTATACAATCAACTAATGATGAAGAATTTCTCAAAATTAGTTATAATAAGCGAAGCGAAAAATAATGGAGCAAATTCCGTTGGTGCTCATAGTACAAGGAATTCCCTAGTTTGAGACCAGGTCATTGGTGTGGTTGCCTGGCACATTATTATTATTGCATAGCGAAAGACTATTACGGCAAGTTTTTTGTTTGCCGCACAGATATATTATATCTGTGGTTTGACATTTGTTTACAAACGTTTATTTTCCTTGTTTCATTATTTCCCTTAGTTATTTTCTGTGACATCAGGTTGAATTTGTTACGTTATTTGTTATGTATTATGTTAGGTTACACCTTAAAGGTGTAACCCAGTGTAACCTGTAGTATGGACGGACGGCAGCACATCAAGAACATCAACATTTGACGACCTTTGTGATCGAGTGGCTTGCATACGGGTTTTCCTGGTGTCGCCATCTCTGAGGTCCTGGGTTCGATTCCCGGCCATGTCAATGTAGAAACTATGTATTCAATACCTACATTTATTTATTTAGGCTTACATTTATTTCTCTCGTGAGTTTGGGTGTAATTTGTGGTTGTCTGTGTGTGTCCATGGCACCCGCGACACAGGGTTTCCTTAGTGCGGGGCTACGTTGAATGTGTGCGTTATTTATTTATTTATTTAATATTAGCTGTTTGTGGTACTGTCGGTGTTTCCTATTTTCATAACAGAAGCGCCTTAGTTAATTACTTAGGGATCGGAGCAATGTATGTGATGATTTACTGGAAACGACATTCAAACAAAAGTGTATAGCTTGATGTGCCGTTGACTGTATATTTAATAAGACTTTGAAACGCTAGGATAAAGTTTTAAATTATATATTATTATTAAAGTTTTTATATACACTTCTTAACACTAGCCTCATTGTGTTTTTATTTACAGTTTCACTTAAATTTACTTACCCAATAACTAATATTTAAAATATATGAACAATAATACAAGGTTTAAACCTTGTAATTTTTACAAAAATCAAGACTAGAAATAAAGTTAACAAAATCTGCAAAAAACTGAAATCTTGAACTATCACCGATTAACTTAAACGATAAAAAAACTTCATGTAAAGTTACAAATTGACCCGTAAAAGCGGACGATACAATTGTCTTTTGTCATTAATGTTTGAGAGTCGTTAATTGAAGAAATTGGTTTCATAACATTTTTGTCAATAAAATTTGGTAATTTGTATATCTGTATTGTGGCCTTCATTCCTCACTATTTTTTTAAATATCTTTGTCATCTTGCAATGCTGCTTAAAGGAGTTTTATTATTTAAACGTAATCCTAACTGCTCAGTTTTATGACATTTTAAAGTTCTTCGTCTTCTCTTCTTCGGCAACCAAGCCATTTTAATCATATCTGCTCCTTTCTCAGCTATCATGATAGTAGGAGCGTTGATATTACCGTTCGTAATAGTGGGCATTATACTAGCGTCTATAACTCTAAGACCTTCTATACCATACACTCGTAATTGAGGATCTACTACCGCCATTGGATCACTTTCAGGCCCCATCTTCGCTGTACACGAAACATGGTATATAGTCATAGTATACTGACGAATCAGGCAATCCCAATATTCATCTGTGTACAATGGAAGATGCTTGCAATTCGGTAAAGGTTTATCATGGAATCTGGCTCCCAATCTTTTCATTGCCTTCGTCTCTGCAACAGCTACAGCAGCTTTAACCCCTTCTCTCAATACTCCTACATCATCAGGGTGCGTTAAGTAATTATGAATCATTATCGGATAGTCTAAAGGATTCTTCGATCGCAGTTTGATGAAACCTCTGCTTTTGGGACGCAACATCATAGGAAATATGCCAAAGACATCCGTATTAGTTATTTCTCCAAATACTTCATTGTAGAATTCGTCTGTAAGACCATGAGCTCTTTTGACTTGAGTCCCACCATCAGAAGGAGTAGAGGCCGACGTCATCATGAATTCAATATCCGGCCAATCATCTGAAGCATTTGCATATTTCGTATTTATGAAAGCAACAACTTCTAAACCTATACTTGAAGTCAACGGACCGTCTTCAGTGACTGCGTAACGTAGAGCAGAATTAATATTAACTAGTCTGTTCATCACCAAACTAATGGGATAATCTATACGAAAGACAAGTCCGCCTATAGCGATATGATCTTGAAGATTTTTTCCTACTCCAGGAGAATTGTGAATGGTTTCTATGCCAACTTCTTTCAAATGTTCGTCTGGTCCAACTCCAGAAAGCATAAGCAACTGTGGTGAACCAATCGATCCGGCTGCAAGTATCACTTCTCTCTTAGCATATACAATTTGATGTTCTCCATATCGCAAAAATTCAACTCCGAAAGCTCGTTTGCTTTCTTTGTCTATGAGCACTTTGGTGACATGTGAAAAAAGAGCGACGTGAAGGTTCTGCCGAAGTCTCACAGGCCTTAAAAAGGCTTTAGCTGTTGAGCACCTAGTCCCTCTTCGCATGGTGAACTGGTACCAAGCGTAACCGGTTTGCTTTTCGCCGTTAACGTCGAGAACGTCATAGCCCATTTCTTCGCCAGCTTGTATAAAAGCTGCGCCAATAGGCGTGTTGTATGGAGCGTCTTGCACGGTCAAAAAACCACCTGAAATTCAGAAAATGATTCTTTAGTCTTTGATCTTACTTTGATCTCTTTTTTAAATTCCATTATCACACCGATTAGTTGATGTTAAACAAATGAATGATCTGTATTATGCATAATACAAAGCCAAATTGATCTGGAATATTCTGTTTAATATATATATAAAAATTTTCGTTTTTTTAATTTGATCGAAACTTGCCCTGGCACTTTCACTCCATGCCCTGTGTCTCGACACCTAAGTCAACATTGTTATTAAATTGGTAAATATTTCAATATATCTCGAAACAAATAATTACTTAAAAAAATAACCCTTACCTGTACTGTGATATTTTGTATTTTTAGCTAAGTAAGGATTTCTTTGGTCTTGTGACTTCTTAAAGTAAGGTAAGATGTCATCGTATCCCCATCCAGTGTTGCCAAACGACTCCCATTGGTCGAAGTCCCGTCGATTTCCTCTGATATAGAGCATCGTATTGAGAACAGAAGATCCTCCTAGAACTTTGCCTTTGGTCCAACTGCAACGCTTGTCGACCATAGCTTGGCAGGCGGAATCTTGAGGCTGAGTACTGAAATGTTACAAAAATATATGTTTTTCAAATTATTGAAAGAAGGAACTATTTTCCATATACTAAGTGTATTTCAGAGCATTCTATAAGTTCCAAACGCAATATAATTTAATTAATTTCGTGCAGAAAACTGAATATTTTGCTGAGTCTAACATCCTGTAACACTTTGTATGTTAGAGTGCATTGCATAATAAACGTAATCAAAAAAGCAAAACTCCTGTATATCTGTGTTAAATGTTAGTTTATATCCTGATATTCATAGAACAAGAAAAAAATGAAACATAAATATTTCAGATAAACACATACACATGTGGTGTACCGTTACCATAACGATCTCCATGATCTAGTGGCTTGCGCACCGGTTTCGGTGGTGTCGTCATCTCTTAAGTCCCAGGTTCGACCCGGAAGGGGTCAATATAGAAAACTAGCTTTTCTACAATTATTTCGGGTCTTCGTGTTTATGGTGCCGTCGTTGCTTCCGATTTCCATAAGTGCTTTAGTTATTTACTTTGAGATCAGTGTAACGTATGTGATGTTGCCAAATATTTATTTATCTATTTATTATTAAATTGAACGTTACGCATTTTTTTTTGGTGTTACAATAAAGTGAGCCGAACTTACCGATACTTCCAATCCATTTTACTCCTATGAAGATACAAAGACAGTAATGGAACATCACTGATATCTGTTTCATGTCCTCCAGCTTCCAAAAGCAAGACATTCCATCCCTCAATTTCACTCAATCGGTTTGCTAGAACAGATCCCGCAGATCCTCCACCAACAATGACAAAGTCATATTCTTCTCTTAGATATTTTTGGTTGAAAGGACGACTTTCAGGGTCTAGTAATTCGTAGTTAAAGTAAGCCATTGCAGCCAGCATGACCGGGATAAAAGTTAATTTGCTGATGCCAGCGATGGTCAGAGCGGACTTGGTGGCTGCTGTGACCGCCGTTAGGATCGCCATTATGGACGATGGATCAGTCGTGCATTATTGGGACCTGGAATTAAAAAGAGGGAATCAGAAAATAAAATAAATTAAGAAAACAATTGTTTTACGTGTGTAGAAATTAATTTCACCTAACAAGAAACCAGTAACAACTCTTAAAGGATACATTAATAATACAACAATGGCAAAAGAGTTTGTAAAAAAGGTTGCGGTCATTGAACAAAATTCGTTTTGTATCGTCAATTAAAAAGGAAATATCTCATATGTGTGGTCGATCAACTTTCCTAAAATTAATCCACGAGTCAGCCAAGTCTGGTTCTAGAAAGTATTACAAGGTCGTAGCGAATGACTACCGCGACTTGAAGATTATACCGAGTTACTGCCACCGCGTTTAATAGAGTTCCGTTCTTATGAAGTGTTTACTTTCTAGTGTGTTTCATTTGTGTAGATATGGGAATCGAGGGAAATCGTCAAATTTTAAAGGCATGTCAGTGTATTGACCGGTTTCTCCATCAATTGTCGACCGATTTTGAAAATTCTTTTTAAGTAGGTATATTTCCAAGTTCTTACCAAGAAGTCTGATTTATCATCACGGTTTCATACTAATTAATGAGAGACTAATACCACACCATTTGTTGTAATACCGCCACATCTGAAAATGACAACTTCTCTAGAGAGATGTTTCAAGATTCTAAGGACGAAATTTATCGATAACTTTTTTATGCGTTCGTATTCTTTTTATAACCTGTGACATGTGATAAAAGCACCTTTGATGTAACGATCATAACTGTTTTTATTATACCAAGGGTACGATACAAAATACAAATAACAACTCACAAAAATCAAAAAGTTTCAATACTATACGACCACCAGCTATCGTATTTGACAAGCATTAAATTTTTACAATTACATAAATTAGATACAACTAGTCACGTCCATAGTGGACGTAATTTCAGCGGCCTTATGGCTGCTTGTATGTATGACTTCAATTCGTAAGTTTGTGAATGTTTAGTAGCCCATACCTCTCGCTAACAGTAAACGAATACATCATGAAAAGCATTTTGAAGAAGGTATACAACCCGTAAAAAATGTATGAAATCCTCAATCTGGGTCAGTCTGGGAGGCTTCTTTGAGGAGACCCGTGCTCAGTAGTGGGACTTCTACTACTAACGTATAATTCATCTATATATATATATATATATATTTTTAAAGTAAGTGGACTTCCTCTGACCACTATCTAGCTTTGGAGCAAAGTTAGGGTCTACAAGCTCGCCGAGACGATGCCTATTTAGTCGCACTTTGAAGATACTCGAGTTGTATGTGCTCGGAAATACAGTCGCAGGCAGGGAATTCCATTCCTGGGCTATGAATAAAAGATGATGAAGGCACTTAGTACCACTGAAGGGAATATCGACTAAATGGGGATGCTATCTCGCGATACAATATCAGTTTTTACAAATGCACAATTTGGACGTAATTTTCGTCTGTCGTATGAATTCGGTTCTGTGTAAACATTATAACGGTGTAGTCTGCGCAATCGTTTCAAGGCAGAGAACAGTTAATCGTGTGGTGAAACATTTAATCATGGACTTTATTAAGTCTTGACTAAGTTTTGAAACTATCCAGAGTTAAATAAAGTTAAAACACAGGATTTTGCACAATATTAATGTTATAAAGTTATTTTAGGATGCGTAGTTATTTTATTATAGGAGGGAAAGTAAATAAAAATAACAAAAGTAAATAATGCATAGTAAGTAATACAGCATTCAAAGATTTTTCAAAAGCTGCCTGTCTCATCTGGGAATAGTACCGACCGAATGCGAATAAAATCTTTTTTCTACTCCTGTAATAATCTGTCAATTATAATTTCATAAACCCTTAGAGGATAGAAAAAATAATAGTCTAAGCATAAACCAATTTACAAAGGCGCTCTTTTGAGTTCTTCAATTATCTATCGTACTCGCTACTGAGCTAACTAAAGAACATCGTCTTTTTGCTGTCTCTTTAAACGCGCCACTGTGTTCCCGAATAACGTCACTATATTTGTGAAATTATTAAAATTCTAATTATTTTAAATAATATCTCAAAATGTACAACGGTACAAAGGCGTAACCATTTTGCAAAAAAGAACGATTTTAAAAACAATGTAAAATATCAAGTATGACGCTACTCAAACGCTATACTGACTCCTGATTGGTTAAAATATAAGCGGTACTTGGCCAATCACGGACACTTTTGTACTATTTCTTTGGTTTTTTGTTTTGTAGCGTTTGTTTGGCTTTCATTTTGTTGTCGTGGATTGTTAACAAAATAATCTTTAAATATTGGTTGTGTTTCGTTATTTTAATTTACTCGTAGAACATAATTATGTCTTAATATTTCGTAACTATTACTTAGACCACGAGACCTTAACCCTTATTATGCAACGATTGCATAAATTACTATTATGATTATGGCTAGTACTGTATTTTTCTTTTTCGGGATGTGTACTTATGTATGTATGCTCTTTCCTGTACATACAAATTTAAGCTTACATTCCCCAGCTGCAATAAGGAAAAACAGTATACTATGAAAAACTTTCTTCAAAGGAAAATGACCCCAACGTACTATCACAATACAAACCGCACCATGTATGTAAGTCACGGAGAGCTCACCGAGTATTTATTATGTAAAGGTTATATAATGTTTCTTGTGACATCGTTTTGTACAGTGCACTGCATAGGTTGTGTATTTGCATTGATTATAATATGATGTAATTAGCCTCAACTTTATAGTGGCGGCGGTGCGCCGACAAAAAGTGGCGGCGGCGGCGTTTCGGCGGCGCGAGCGCGACCCTAAAACGAATTTGTATATCGGTGTTTGTTTTTACAAAAACCGTTATACAAATAGTTTTTGAAAGGAAAAAATAAAATAACGTATTTTCTATAGTAATCAAATTTTTATCAGTTCGATCAGGTGCTCCGATTGTACGTACGCGCACGCTTCCTTATTGTGTATGCGTAGTGGAAATGGCGACGCCAGAAATTGACAAATTAATTTTTTAAACAAAACACCTTTAAATATAAAATCACTTTTGTTGCCTATCTATGTCACCTCTGCTGAGGCCGGACGGCACGCTGGC
This sequence comes from Hyposmocoma kahamanoa, assembly GCF_003589595.1. Taxonomy (NCBI): domain Eukaryota; kingdom Metazoa; phylum Arthropoda; class Insecta; order Lepidoptera; family Cosmopterigidae; genus Hyposmocoma; species Hyposmocoma kahamanoa. The sequence continues at coordinate 469,903 of NW_020653711.1, forward strand.
CTATACTGCAGATGACAAGACAAATCTTTTTGCCTCACTCTTTGCAAAGAGTTCGCGTCTGGATCTAAGCTTACCTCAGGCTGGCTGCACTATGGCGCCAATTGGCATACGCCAAAAAGAGATAACGATAACCGATTGTCTCCAGCTACTTGGAATGGACCAGTCGTCCAATTTGTACTTCGGCAGATACATTGAATCCATGGCCAAACGTGCAGCAAGGAAGCTTGGGATCCTTTCCAGGGTGAGTCGTTACTTCACACCGGGACAAGCACCATATCTTACTACGTTAGTTTTGATTATAGTAACCCTGCCTACCTACCTTTAAGGCATACGGCATAAGTACACTATAACCTGCGCGCGCACAGGAACCTTACAAGTTCAGGTTCTGATCCCAGATCAGCCAGTGTACAGGGTTCTCACAGACCTCTGTCACTTGACTTCATCCGGTTCTTCGAGAGGCTAGTGCTTCGGGAGAGCCACCCCGGGTGCACATACAGTACCCTCCCTATTTTTGAGATAGGTACCGGAGCTGTAGGCACGCTCACTTCCCGTTGCGCATTGCACAACTAGCAGTTGCCACCGCTAAGCCGTTGACTCTGAGTCCACTACGAATCTCCTCATTGGTGGCGGAGCTGTAAGGTACGCTCACTTCCCGACGCCGAAAAACGACGTCTTACCAGTTCCCAATAACCTAAGCGGCTGGAGGGACCGGAGGATATCTCGCTTATCCTCTACTAGCTCTCCGAGCTAGTGTCGGTGATGCCAGTCGCAGTGTCCTTCGACAATATCCGGACATAGTTTCCAATTTAAAGGGCAACTCACGTGCCCCGCGCATCTCCTCGCATACAGACCCTCAACTAGACCGCTACTAAGACGCGCTAGCTACTCACCAGACAGACGCCCCGGACACATGCAACCGGGGCAGACAAACATGTCCGTCTCTGCAGCTAACCACAAAGCCCAGCGAGTCCATACCCAAGTCCGGGTCCGTCAGAGACGCCCTTGCAAAGGCGTATCACTGGCGGAGGGCTTGGCCCGGATGCCCGCTGTACCCTGGTCTTGCCGTCGAACCAGTAGTCTCTCCGGAAAACCCTATCTCTCGAGTCGGTAGATAGGGACATCTCGGGTCGGTAGATAGGCACAGTTGCTTCAGCTGTACTAAGCACAAGTCCGGTCGTGTATGGAGTACTATTGCCACCTTTAGGATGACTCTGTTACCTATCAACTGGCTACCTTTGATTCAGTTGACAACCATGCCAAGAAGCTTATAGGTGGCTCGGAATTAGTGGAGGCGAAGCTACAGAGCCTTGAACACCACAGTAAAGTTGCCAGCTTATCGGTATTTTACAGGATATATCATGGAGAGTGTGCGATGGAATTACACGATTTAGTTCCGCTTTACCCTTTCCATCACCGGGGGACTAGGCGTAGACTTGGGTTCCACCTCTATGTTGTGGATATTCCGAAGATTCGCACGAAGCGTTACGCTTCCACATTTATATACGAACGTTAGACATAAAAGTAGTGTGTACAGGATTATTTGTTGAGGCTAGAGCCTAAATTAGGATACGCTGTGTTTCAGTTCACCAAGCCTCCACCACCAGAAGATCTGATCAATATTTATAAATTATTGATCAGGTCTTCTGGAGGTGGACAGGTATCCTAGTTTAGGCTCCAACCTGTATAAATTCTCCTGTATAAACTATTTTTATGTCATTGAAATTGTTGCAAATTTGTGAATAATGGAACGAACTTTCTGTTCACATCTATAGGGAATATTCAGCAATTTGCTTACTCAATTACGAAACGCAGAACAAATACACCTCAGAGGCAACAAAGTCTCTGCTAAAACTATTACGAACTACACACCCGACAGCCGTAGTCCGTTTTACCATAGTACAATAAGACAAGTGTGGTAACTTCACACAAACGTAGCAGCGCGGATTGTAAATGTATGTGCCCGCTGTGTGCCGTGTACCTTTACACACACTCACACAAACATTCGTATAAACTCGCGATTCCCTCGCGTTGCATAATGCTGGTTGTCCCATGCGCCTATTATTATTATGCGAATGTGTGCGTCCGTATATACATACTGAAGCGTTGGTATCTAGAGCCATGCCTTGATTCCACACGATTTTTTCAAAGTGTTCGATTCAAAGTGTATTCCATAGCATTTAAGTTTATTTGAAAAGAGCAACCCCTAGAGTGTCTAACTCATTCTTTTGAGGGAAGTCAGCACAGTGAATGAGCAGTAGCTTAAAAAATGACGCTTTCAAGTGTAAATTTATTTTACCTATGAAATAAATGTTTTATGCTACATTAAACATGTAGCATGCTATGCGGTTGACTATACTTTTCGGTAAGACGCTTATGAATGAAGAAGTGTCAACCAGTATTGTCTTCCCATATTTAACTTGTGTGGAAATGTTGTGGAATTTTAGTTTGTCACGTCATTTGTGAAATTGTTATGATTTATTGCTATTTTTGATGTATGAATGTTCGACTGGCAGAGACCGAAAAACAATGTCATACAATCAACTTATGATGATGAACTTTTTTAAATTGCTTGTTGTCTGTGTGTTCTACAGTACAGGGAATTTTCAAGTTTGAGATCAATTGGTGTGGTTGTCTGACACATTATTAGTAGTTTCTTCTAATCTTTTAAATGAAGAAGATAGACGTAAGGTCAGCTAAGGTCTTTATTTTTCACAAATATAATTTTTTTTCGTCTTTTGTACATAATAATGATAGTTACCTGGTCTCAAACACATAATTCAAATTTTCCAACGAATTTCCTTCAACGTTAAGAATATACTATAATACTCTTTAACTTTTCTTTCCTCGTAAGTTTATTATTTTATAAGGTATAGTAATCAAGAACTCGATAAATCTAGACCGTACATATAGTTACCTTGAGAAAGGAGACAATCAACTCATCTATACGAATAATTTGTGAGAAGTGGGTTATTCTTACGATCACATCTGATGTTACAACATCGCATATTGATACTAATATGATTGTGACTAGGCTCTCATAGGACTTTTAATTTATAATTAGAGCTTAGCTTTGATTGAAACATTTGTATAGACTTTTACAATTAATATACGTATTATTCTAGAGGCTATTAGGAGTGTACCAGACAGTGAAGTGGCTCTTTTATTTATTTCATAATTTGACTTCGAATCAAATGATGTGTTAGATAGGTATGTTAATGTAGCCTTTTGGTAAAACGGTTCATCACTATTCTTAGGATTTCCTTCAGAATCTATATTAATGTATATTAAAGTGTTAAGAATGAAGAAAATGACAACATACTCCAACACTTTCACATTCTTTTTTATTTATGAATGTATTTACTTCTTGTATCTTCACTTCTTTAATTTCGTAATTTTTCACCACTCCAAAACTGTCGTAATGCGACACTAATACGCCTAATAAGTATTTATTTTTATTTCTATGTTATTGTCGAAACTCTTTTTGAAGACCGGTACCTCTACCATGAGTTTAGATGTGACAGTTGTAACTAACGACCGTGCATTATTTGTAGGCATGTATTTAGATAATCGTTTTGAATTTGCAAAAGCAGCAGGCAAAAAAATTTAAAAAGCAATTTTTTTAATGATTGATCCTTTTTCTCTGAGACATAAAATAAATTAAATCAATCGATATTTTAATCTGTTCTCAGCTACGCAAAAAAAATTTGATTTCTATAAATTAGGAAATGAAACTATTTTTCCGGATTTAAATCGCGTATATTTGTTTTCTATAAATTAATTTTGATAGTGATGTGTTGGGCCTCAAAACTAAGATAAATGAGCACTAAAAAAATTCGGAAACGCAAGCAAATTGGCTTCAGGCTGCTTTTTCATATACTAACCTAATCTAACCTACTGAATGGAGGGCGCAATCAAACAACCAAGATTTAAGAGATCATTATCAAAAGATATACTGGTTTTAAATGTCATCAATCGTTACAAGAAAAATGATAAAAAAATATGATCAAATATTATTTTTGTGTACCAAATATTAGTTTAGTATGCTTAAACATAATAATATTGTTACCTTGAATGCAGTTCATTTATAATTTATCCGTAGATCAACTAACATAGACGGAACAATTAAATCAAACATAAAAAAAAAATCGTTACTTTAAAAAATGCACATTTACAACTGATCAATTATATATTTGAGGATCAAATAATATTATCCCATATTTGTATACAAAATGTTACTTCTTGTGACGACAGGTAAAGACGTACAATATGCATAATGTTGATGGACCCAAGAAATTGAATTTCATAGGGCTGTAAATGGTACAATGCTTTTGTTATGTATAGGTACATTATGTGTAGTATTAAGTGACATTACAACTCTCAAGTAAACGAACACTCATTGTCATTCTACACTTGACTAATCGATCTTTTTGAAATTCTAATTTGCAAGATTCATCTTTTTTATGTTTGTATCTGTGGATTGAGAAGTGACATAATAATATTTTTCGTTGGTGCCAGTAGTGTTAAAAATACCTTGTGTAAAGATTGCCCTGATACACAGGTATTATGCCATCGAGTATATAACCAGAAATAGAGAATGTCATTTAATTTGTTTGAAAACTGCCATATCATTACGGTGACAACTGCGCTCCGATTGGGCAGCCCGAATTCGAAAAATTGACGGGTGTTGTCAATTGTTTCACTTCAAAACGACCAGTTTAATTTGAGCTTTTCTATAATGGACGAAGATTGAAAAATTACATATTTAATTAACGATGTAATGTGATTCCGTCTGTTTTGTATAGATGTTTAGCTGTTTTTCCCACACCACCGAGTGGAACAGCCCAATATAGTTACAGATATTATCTTTATTACAATAAATACAGAATATTTTTGGAATATACGGAAACGTAGACATACGTCAGGTGTTGGCACTGTACTATTTCAACTTTCTAATTTGTGATTTCAGTGCAAACGAGAGTTAATATTTAAAAGTGAATACAATGCCCGTTTGCCTGATGGCCCTTATGTCATCTCTATTTCTGGTTATATACTCGATGTTTTATGCTTAGTTTAGGCATCAATCTCGCACAAAATTATCCTTACCAGAACTTAACGTGTAAACTGTTAGGTACTGCGTATAATTTATTTATTTATTAATCTTTCTGCGCAATACATTAATGTACAAATGGCGGACTTAATGCCTTAAGGCATATAATGTATATTTTGTGGAAGAAAAATAAACTTTATTATTATTACAGCACATATTTGCTGTGTAATGGCTTTAGAACCAATCCTATAATTCCCTAGGCGATAGCTGTAAGCGCTAGAGCGTGCTATGTTGGCCTAATGCAGCAGTACTGCACAATCTAATGCAGCGTTCAGTTTCAATTCGATTAGACAACAGTAGTATAATAAATAAATAAATAAATAAATAAATAACGCACACACTCAACATAGCCCCGCAGTAGGGAAACCCTGTGTCGCGGGTGCCATGGACACACATATAGACAACCACAAATTACACCCAAACTCACGAGAGAAATAATTGTAGTCCATACAACTATTTCTCCCGGCCCGGGAATCGAACCTGGGACCTCTGCGTGGCAGTCCGGCATGGTATCCGTTCGGCTACGGAGGCAGTTAAATAAAGAAGTCTCTAAAGATGTAAAAAGTCGTTAAATCCACATTTTAAATAGAGCGAAGATATGAACCTAGTTATATATGTTAAAAGATCATTCTTAGCACAGGTATTAGTGAAACGTAAAATAGTGAGGTACTATTTTATTCGTCCATCATTATTATTGTTAATATTTATTATAATTTCTTATTTAGTTAATATATGTACAATGGCATAAAAACACTTTCAACTTGTTTTTAATATATGGATTTTTTATTGATTTAGACTCGCGTTCAAGTTATTGTGAAAAAGTAAAAAATAGTTTTTAATTTTTATTGACTGTCTTGGTAAGATGCCTTAATGAGTATTGAATGAATAAATAACAAAAGTAGAAAAGAAATACAAAATAATAGTAACAACAAATTGTAAAGCTAAATAGCTCTACAATAACATAAATTAACAAAATTTACAATAGAGGCTAGGAGTTGCAACCATCGAGTATATAACCAGAAATAGAGACGAAATGTCATTTAATTTGTTTCAAAACTATTCTGCCAAATGACAACTGGTGACAACTGCGCTCGGATAGGCCAATTCAAAAAGGAATTCGAAATATACTTTAGAGATGGGCAAGCAAATATTATAATATCGAAATCGATAGTATACATCGACGCCTTACTTTCTCAAACACTTATCTTATAAAGAGTGATTATTCAGGAGATGGCAAGAATTTCTATTTATTTTAAATTTCTTATCAAGGATGTAAATTTGGATGCATTACTTTAAGAATAGGTAAAACCCAGTGTGTGAATATGAAGGAAATTTGATGCGAAATCATCCTGTAAATATGTAATACAATGCATTTTTTGCATTTCAGTTACTTTTTTTAAGATACGTGTTTGGTTGCAACCTACCGTTCGTGAACACATCAGCAACTCGGTCAAGTGCAAAAAATTCATTCAATAAGACAACCCGTAGTCAGTACGTTGAAACCCTGTAGAGTGCGCGTTTTGTTTGGCTTGGCAAAAAGTTTGCGTGCGCGCCGTCCTTTGCGGCTCACCATGCTAATGCAACGCAGCAAATTTTGCTGGCATAACTTATTTTTTTGTAATTCTAAGTGACGGGACGAAGAAGTTGTGGGCCTGGTGGTAAGCCACACGCTTGTTCATAACAGTTGCAGTGCCACACAGAGCTTAGGTTGGAGGTACACTGCCACTGCGCCTCTCACCCTGAGACAAGTTGACAAGTCCTATGTGCTTGTTATTTCACCAACACCCCTACCCTTCAAAAGCGGAACGCAGTAATCATAGATAATACACTATATATTGCAGTAATGCTCACATTACTGCTTGGCGGCAGAAATAGATAAGGTGGCAGTACTTTCCCGGACGAACTCTTTCACAAGGAGCTCTACTGATACTTTATGAGTGCTGTTGTGTTGTGTATTGCAGGTTTACAGTGTTGATTTACCTCTATTCTGCTACTTCTAGTGGCACAATAGTGGTTATTACATTTATTATATTAGAGCTTTTAGTCACGAAATGCCCTAATAATAGCTTAAGTTGTTAAGTTTTTTTTCTTTTGCTATTGTCTCTTTTGTAGCCCATATGCAATCTCGGTTTCCCGTTCTTGATTTGTCTGAGAGTCCTGAAGAACACTTATTAATTCTTGACGTAACAGAAACTGTTTTAAAGACAGTCTTCTCGGTAGTTTGAATATTTTGAACTTCTCTGCAAAATTGTATGTGCACCAACAATTTCAACCTCAACAACAACCTCACACTCGTTTCAAGAATTTTGATATCAGTGACGACGGATAGAACAAACGTAAGAATAAAGAAGAAAAAAAGAATTCGAGAACCATTCAAAATTTCAAAAGTATGCGGAACTACAAAAGTTGACGATGAAGGAGGTAAGTATCGACGCAGTTTTAGTTACTTTGCCGACTGCAGATGTATGCGGAAGACGTTACGCAACCTAAAACTGATCTCAGTTCTCTTAAGCCGCAATTAGAGAACTTAAAGTTACAAGATACTGTTTTTTTCCACTAGTGTGTTAGTTGGGTAAGAAATACCGGAATTAGCAACCAATTGAATATATCGTAACTGTTCTGCTCTGTATTGCATTACAAAACCCAATGTAACAGATATTATTTTTTTTATATTATTTTCTTTTAATACTCTTGGTGAATGGTTTCTTTTATCTATGTGACCTTCAAGCGATGCCGGGAGGTGGATGTAAGAACGTAAGGATGCTTACCGCGAACCAGGTCAAGTTATGTAATATACTTTGTTCTGGTTGGTAGTACAGGCACGCGCATTAACAGCTGTACACAAAGGTAATAAGTAAATAATAAATAACCCATACACTCAAAGTCATTAGGGAAACCCTGTGTGGCGGGAGCCATGAACACACACATAGATAACCACAAATTACACCCAAAGTCACGAGAGAAAAGAAATTAGGTCATACAATCAATATTTATCCCGTCCTGTGAATCAAACCCGTGGCCTCTGCGTGGTAGACCAGCATTGTAGCCTTTTTTAATTCCTATAAATATACCTTGAGCATAGCGTGAGGGGTTCGATTGTGGTTAGCAGAGAATTTAATTCCATGGTTAGGAGACAGTCGTGATAAAATTGTCATGTGCAAATAAAACTTTAATTTGCTGTCTATAAACATAAATGCACGTGAATGTACCTAGATACGAGAAAATGTTTTATTATATAATATATATACAAAGATCGAACACTAAGCACAATTCCTTCGATCTAAGGCCTTATTCAGAGTGGCGGGTAAATTAAATGGACGTAAACGCTCGTTGCATTCGCAGTGGCCGTGCGCATCGGCGCCTGTGTGGAGCCGGGCGCGGGCGCAGCGCGTGAGAATCTATTGGCCCAGTCCGCCTGTACCATTCACAGTGTTTGGTCTAGCGTCTGTTTGCAACTAAAACGTGCGGATCTAACGGTTTTAGTCTCTGTGTAAGGGAAGACGCCAAGACCCGCGCGCCCAAAGCCGCCGCCGCGTCCGCGCCTGCACCCCTGAATGAGCCCTAACAGGAGTCGAACCTGCATCTCTACGCCAAACCAGGGTCTTTTTCTTTTCTTGGGAATATTTCTTTGTGTTCGATCTTTGTATTAATAATTACAATAGACTAGTGGAGTAAATAAATGAATTATCGTGGTAGTAAAACATCATAAAATTGATTCATTGCATGAGAAAATATATTATAAAATTAAATAAAATAAGACTTAATGATGCTACGAAACACTACCATAGATAAAATTACAAGTACGAATATAATTTTTGCACTCCAAAGTAGGGAAAAAAGGCATTACAAAGCGAAATTGCGACTGAGTTCAAATTTGCAGAATTTCGCGAACTGTTGGCACACGTGTCATGCAAACTAAGAACATCGACTGTATTTATTACTATTTGGTTCTACGTTTCATAGAGCAAACAAAAGTTGGTAGCAGTAGAGCTCCTTGTGAAAGAGTTCGTCCAGGGAAGTACTGCTAGTATACCTATTTCTGCCGCCAAGCAGTAATGTACACATTACTGCGTTCCGGTTTTGAAGGGTAAGGGTGCTGGTGAAATTACAGGCATATAGGACTTGTCAATTTATGTCTCAGGGTGACGGGCGCAGTGGCCCCTTAGATCTTTGCGATTTAAAGCGGCACTGCAACTGTTATGGAACAGGCGTGTAGCGTACCATCAGACGCACGAGTTGTTCGTGCCGTCACTTGATATTATAAGAAAAAACCATTGGGCCACGGAGGTCATCATTCCTTTTATAAAGATATGTATTCAGCGGTACATGACTTGATAATAGGTTAATCAAGGTCTTTTGACTATCAAGTTAATTGACGCAACCTCTTTATAAAATTAAAGGTACCTTAATGTGTACCTGTAAAATGGTATGCATCGTCCACCTATTAAATTTTTATCGAGATTGCTTTATAATGCATTAGCTTTGCTTTTGCGTGATTGTGTGCTACCGCTTCAAGTATTATTATCACGTACGTGTTTACCGGTACTACGGTCATGGGCGTTGAAATCTTTTGTATAGAGGTAGCGTGCGCTCGGATTCTCAACGCGTCGCGTTTACTACATATACTATAAAATATATACATTTAAAATTAAATTTATTCTTTACTTAATGTGCTAACATTTGTTTTTGGGGCATCCTGTACACTTGTTAACAGACCGGTTTCCGGACGGGTCGCTCAGTGTCTAGTCGAATAACAAAATACTTTGCCGTCTTCACTGTTGTACAAATGTATGCCTCCAAATAAAGATAAAAACAATGTCTACCTACTTATAAGATTTTTTTTTTAATATTTTGTATTGGTTTGTTCGTAGCAAGGAATGAATGGCATCGAGACAAACCCAAGTAGGGTTTAACGGTGTTTTACATTATTTATGTATACTTTTTTCTTAAAACAATGAAATAAATAAAAAAAATATATATATATTAGTATATCGCACTGTTAATACAATAGTGTATTAACTCAAAATTGTATTTTTTCAGAATCGATCAGAAACGAATTACTCACCTTTCGTGAAAGATTATTAAAACTTATATTAAACTTTAAAAATTGAGGTTAAACTTTATAACTATCATCTAAACAATGTCCTACTTACCAAATACATTTAAAAATAAAAGGGGAAAAATCATTTCATCTTTTTGAATAAGGACTGTTTTGTACAGGACTAGCTCAGAAAGTTTCTCTCATTTTGAGTTGAGTAGATATCTTTGAATTGTTTCTCGCAATATTCAAATGACGGTTGTATTGACGTGTAGAAAATCATATTTTATGTTCAACAATAGTATAATCTCGAATTTCACATATGTTGAGCTACAACACTATTGTAATAGCAGTGCGGTATCTGAATGTAAAATTTTAAATTGTATTTTTTATATAATATCAAGTGACAGACGGACAAGTCGTGCTCCTTATTGTAAGCTACACACCTGTCCGTAACAGTTGCATTGCCATTTAGAACTTTAAATCGCAAAACTTTGAGGGGCACTGCCACTGCGCCTGTCACTCTGAGACATAAGTTGACAAGTCTCATGTGCCTCTAATTTCACCAGCACCTTTACTCTTCAAAACTGGAACACAGTAATGCTCACATTACTGCTTGGCGGCAGAAATAGGTAAGGTTTTATGATGCAGTTATAAATGTAGATATATAGATATACACTTTATTGCTCTTTTTTATAACCGACTTCAAAAAAGGAGGACGTTCTCAATTCCACTGTGTTTTTGTGTGTATGTTACTCGATTACAGAGATTGGATCGATACAGGGTTTCCCTAGTTCGGGATCATGAGTGTGTGCTTTAAAAAAATGAATAAAAATTATTTTTCCGATATTTGTAAAGCGATTCCGGTGATTATTTTTACATTGGAAAGTGAATACCTCAGTAGCGGTCTCATTCAAATTCGAAGAAGCTATTCCACCTCTAAGGGTGGCAAATTAGGGGATGAATCTGGTTCATTGGATTTCACGCACTTGCTGTTAACCACACAAGTGGCCGTACGATTACCATACAGTTCTGCCACGCCAACGTCTCGAGTTCGATTCCTGTGCCGGCAGAAATATTTGTATGGCCCGCATTTATTTCTCCCGTAAGTTTGGGTGTAATTTGTGGTTGTCTGTGTGTGTCCATGGCACCCGCGATACCGGGACTATGAATGCGTGCGTTATTATTTGAGATGATTTTGCGATCCCCCATCATATTCTCTGATTGGAAGTAATTCTAGAACTTTTGTCAAATATGACACTAGCCTTATAGTAGTAGGACTACTACAGTAGCCGGTCGTTAAAACTTATAGTTTAAAATAACAATTACGTGTCTACTTTCAATGGGCTCTTTAACATAATTACGTAACGGCGTCGCAATTTCAATACTTAATTGCCGCCGTAATAATGCATTTTACGAAGGTTAGTCATAGGAATTTTATCTAGCTTTAATTATACTCTTACGTAGGGTTTATTTGAATTTATTTGAAATCTTTTTGTTAATTACCTTTATTATAGAGTTGGTTCGGTTTGGTAATGCAAGACGCGTTAAAACTTTAACACAATTTACATTGTATATGAATGGAATGGAAACATCATTATATTCATTACATGATGAGCTTTATGTCAATTGTACCTGTACCTAAAGTACAAACTAGGTACGAGTAAAAAAACCGGTCGCGCGTTTTGCGGAGAATTCTAGCGCAGTTTCGGGAATCTCTAAGCTGCAGTCTCGTATCTTTTTTTTTTAATTCTCAGCTCGTGCACCTTACCACCATAAGCAACACGCGTCAGTCCATAACAGTTGCAGCAGACACTGCCACTGCGCTCGTCACCATGAGACATAAGTTGACAAGTCCCATGTGCCTGTAATTTCAGCAGCACTCTTCAAAACCGGAATACAGTAATGCTGACATTACTGCTTGTTGGCAGAAACAGGTAAGGTGGCAGTACTATCCTGGACTAATTCTTTCACATACCTACAATTGCTATGTACAGACGCCAGCACATCAAGCTACACATTGTTGCTTTGAAACAAAAATGTGTAATCTAATGTGCCGTTGTCCGTACAATTTAATTACAATAATGGCAATTGAGTGTAAGGGTTATCATATATATTTAATATAAACCAAAATGTTTTATAAAAAAAGAGATCAACAAAACTAGGGACGGGCCTAGCTAAAATCGCCACTTACAAACTATACTGTTTTGGGACGGGGTAGGCTTCAACTTCGCTGATAGTACATACCCACATAACACTGGCTAATTGGTCGCAAACAAAATTATTAACGGATTATATTTAGGTCAATCATAGATTTTCTGTACATATTAAGTACAGTCAAATCAAAAAGTCATCAAAAATTTCTTTTCTTATCTTGATTACTTTTTTTCTATTCTAACGCTATAGACACACACATAGACAACCACAAATTACACCCAAACTTACGAGATAAATATATGTAGGCCATATAATAAATATTTCTCCCGGCCCGAGAATTGCATCCGGGACCTCTGCGTGGCTATCAAAGTCAAAGTCAAATAACCATTTATTCCGTAGGTAAAATTTGAACACTTGAAAACATAATTTTTTAAGCTACTGCTCTTTCACTACGCTGACCTCACTGAGAAGAATCATTATTGTCTCTTTTCAAATAAACTTAAATGCTATAGAATACATTTTGAATCATTATTGTGTGGAATCTAGACTCACGTTGTCTTTCCGTACATCTTTATCTAACACGTAGTTTATAATTTTATAATATGACTGTTCAATTAAAATACTTTTAATGTAAGTTTTAAATTTAGGAAATGATAATCTTAATATATGCTCCGAAATCTTATTATAAAAATTTATACAGTTCCCATTAACTTACAATTATATGGATGTCGGGTCCGCGCTAAAAAGTGTCCGAACTTATAGGGCCTTAAAATCGTATACAGAGCGTCATTCACGCTTTAGTCTTCGTTTGTTCGACTGACAGCGAAGCAAGCAAAATTAGACAGTACTGCGATGACATTACAATTTAAATTCAATGTTTTAGCTTTTTCATATTCCTTTACATGTCACTACGTTTTAATAGGTTGACTTGGGATATTTTTTCGTGGTTTTTGTATTAGTCCCGTCGTCCATTTATTTGTAAGTCAATGACAGTTCCCCATAAAAGAATCGTTTACCTTAGTTAAACGAAATCGTGGTACCATGAGTTTAGACTTTGTTCTAAGGTTTATGTTATGGATATCCAGCATGGTAATCTTTGGTCGCGGAAGCATTTATATGTTTAATACTGCGGCTTTATTATATAAAAGTAAAACTCAATGAGGAAATAGACACAGAGTTAAAATAAACCTACTAAATGACTTCAGAATAACTCCGGCGTTTGTGAATCGATTTTGATGATTCTTTCTTTGTTGAAAAGAGTGTGCCTCTGTAGAGCATTTAAATTTGAAGAAACTATTCCACCTCTAAGGGTGGCAAACTAGAGGGTGAGTGACTTTTGAGGTCGGTTTTGAGCTTATCCGTTTTGATATGAACTAATTGTGAAAATCTATAAGTGTAGCATCGTTTCTGAGTGCACTCATTGTGTAAATATTCAATACAGTTCGATTCATTCTAAACATTAGATACAGTTCATAAGAACATAATAACATAAACTTTATCGTCATGTCCGTCTCCCAATTGGGTATGACCGGTTATAATTGGGTTCCTGAAATATCACTTCATCCACTCGGATAAGTTTTTACACACATTGAATATTATTATTCTTTTAAATGTTTAAAGATATCCAATGTTGCACCTAATATTCTGACTTACGTTAACGAAGCAGAAAATATTTAAAAAAAAATGAAAAATTAAATCTCTTTACTTAGCGTCTACGTAACAAGTGATAGTAAACAAAAGGCCTCAAATAAAACACTGAGATGTAGATGACGTGAAGCATCGTTATCTAATACCGTTCTACTTATTCTGGAATCGTTCTTTGTTTTGCTACATACGGTAAATAAAAGTAATTCTTTATTTTCATATTTTTTTAAGTCACGCAACAAGTTTTCTCGATGAAGTATACTGCTGCATGTAATAGACAAAGTTAGTATCGCTTTAACAGATGCGCCAAAAAGAATACATTTGATAATAGTATCCCAGACAACCATCCAACCACACAACCATCCGCATGTCAGACTAGTCGTGTGCGAAAGTCACCACAGAATGGATCCCCATAGACAGAAAACGACCTTGCGGCAAACCATTGTGTCGATGGAGACACGAGCTAGACGTGCATTTGAAAACAGAGAGGTGTGGAGAGAGGGGAGGGAGGCCTTTGCCCAGCAGTGGGACAGTATAGGCTTTATAAAAATAAAAATAAAAGTCTATATGATTTAAAGCTCTGAGTGGCACTGCAATTGCTTTGGACAGGCAAGTCGCTTAACACCAGACACGCGACTTGTTCGTCCTCTCATTTGGCATCATAAAAGAATGTCGCCAAAAATGTTGGGACTTTGTATACTAACCACTTATAGTTTTCAATAGACATGCTTTCATTCCGTAGGTACTACCATTTCTATATATACCTAATTCTGTATATTGCTTTAAAATTACAAATAAAAAACTTTTAATTCTTAGGCAACATTGATTATTCTCCACTACTCGAAGAAAGAAAGAAGGAAGAAGAGAAACAAACTCTAAGGTTTGCTCTTTGTAAATAGATATTTGATTACATTAATCGTTTACTTTATAATAATAATAAGAGAAATGTAAGACGAAGTAGAATATCCTGGCTGGAAATTTGCGCCAGATCGCCGACTTTTATTAGAAGATGGCTCATGAAGAAGAATAATATTTATTTCAAATATCATACATAGAAAAAACTTAAACAATCTAAATAGATTACTGCCATGAATTTTTGTTTTTCACGTTCTCAGAACCTGTACAATAAACCAATACTATATTTTTTTGTTTCACTGTGGTATTAAACCGCGTAAATGGCATATTTTGAATATCACCCTGAATGTTGGGAGTGTCTATTATTTAAATAAAAATTAACTGGTGTCACTATTGGTGATTTCCTGTACTAGGAGTGCCAGAGCACTAGAATTTAATCCGGGGCACTCAGAACATCCGATTCCAGACGTCCGTGTTTTGAATTTCGGAAAAGAATGATGTGTCAATAGTAAATCATTTAAATGCACGTAAAACCTTTTAAAATAATAGGAAAACATTAAGGACTAACATTTTAAGGTTTAATTTAACGCCCATATGCAAATACCAATGGACATGTCAAGGTTTCTTTCACCTTTTCGATTGAATATGTCAATACGGCGCTTTGCGACACGCGCGTGGCCGCAAGGGGCTCCACTGGTATTACGATATTCATTTTTATATGAAGTTTCAAAAGAAAATAAGAAGTAAGTTAAGAAATTTCTACTCTCATGCAATAAATAACTATGCCATTGTACTATTGGCATGGTGAATAAATGACAGTATAGCGCTTGCCTTTATTATAAGTTAATTTGTCATCGCGGACACGTCGAAAGCTGTTTTGTCTTACTATTGTAAAACCAAAAGAAAGATTTAAAAAGATAAACGAGAAAAGAACGAGACCTAAAGTTTTTCATAATATAATATGGTCGTAATATTTACTAACGTGTCATGATAGCCTTTACATTGATTTTTTTTATAATTACCTAATTGACCTTGCCCAATCCAAGTGGATGCCGTTTTTATTAGCAAGTGAGTTAATTATAAGCGATTTAAGTGAAAGTGAAAACATAAATAATGACTCCCGCCGTTTAAAAAGCTATTTAAAGAATCCAAAGTTCTTTTTGCCATTCTATAAGTATATTAAAAGTACAATAGAAAAGATTTAATAAGGATTCCGGTAATTAAATGAAGACCTCAAAGGACTTATCCGTAGCCTACAATTTTATTAAAAAAATATAGTAATAAATACCTTTTACATTCTGACGATTCGATGATTATTTATCTGTCTCCGACGTAATTGACGTACATGTTTGCTCGCTTTTTGCAAAAGCGAATAATGACCACTACCTAATTTATAAGTCTACCTTTTATACGTAGGAATATACGTTATTGATAGAGTGAGAATGATATCTGCGACAGTTCTAATGGCAAGCGCTTAATCGAAAATAAAATGCCTTGAAAAATGTATCTAAAGCTACTTCCTTTTTTTTTAGAATAAAAAACAAATTGTAAACAAAGAAACAGTGATCGTATATAATTCTCTTTTCAGTCAAAAAATTACGGCAAAGGAAAACATCTTAATTTTTGATGACAAATGACGCAAAATGTTTCCGTTTAATGTTTGGAAACTCTGTTACTTTAGTTTTTTATAGTGTACACTCACTACTCATTAGTGAACTGAAACTGTAACGTGACAGATAGAGTGACGAGGTTCTAGTGTGTACGCATGAAACAGTATTCACTCGCTAGAATGAGTATCTGGTTATAGTTCGCTCACAGCTTACTGCACGCGTTCCACTCGCGGCAAGCTCGCGAACCAAGTACACACAATGACTTTTTGCAACAACTTGCAATGGTTACAGCTCGCCAGTTAGTACCCGCCTTTAGACGTTAAATTTAGCGATTAATTCGCAACCGACGCACCAAGATAGCTACATTTATGAAATATTAACTCCAAATGAAGCAATAAGATGATACGTTGTTGTTAGTTGTGAAATATTTGACGTATGAGACCATATGGTCTTTCCTTGAAATTCCTATGTAATAGGATATCCGAAAGAGATTATGGTGTAGTCATATGTTTAAACATCTGATTTTAAAATGGGTTTGACAATTTGTGCCGTTGTCGTTTTTCAACTCACTGTTTCACGATCATTTTTATTTAACCCGTTCATGGATTACATCAAAATGTCACTACTTTTCTTTGTGCTTATATTGATTCTTTCTAATAATTACGCTTTATCACTATAAAATAATTATAACGTGTAAAAAAAACCGACCTCAAAACTTTTGTATTTTCAAAGTTTTGTTGTAATCGGCTAAAGAAAAGTGAGTGAAATTCAATTAACCGGATCTATCTTCTAATTTGCCACCCTTGGAGGTGGTTAGAGGTGGAATATTTTCTTCAAATTTAAATGAGACCCTTCGATCTTTACAACCTTACTTACAAATTAAAAATTGTCGAAATCGGTTCACAAATGTCGGAGTAATCGCTTAATATACACATTTAAAAAAAATACAGTTCAATATCAACTTTTTGTACGAGGTTAGCAAACCTCCTTCTTTTTTGACGTCGTTTAAAATACCGATATGACAGTAGTAGAATGATTGACATTGTATCATATTGAACTAAAACATATCCGTTTTGAGATCTACCTATATAGCAAAACGAGTTACCCCGTACCATATCCATGTCTGTTCATACTCATCATGCAATAAATGTCTATTCTATTGTATTATTTTCTATTCTATTCTAACATATCATATTCTGATATTTAATTTTACGATAAACGCCGTTACTGTCCATGAATGGCGTGAATACGGCATTTAAAAACGAAATTTATAATGTTGTTTCATTAGCATTAAAAATCAAGAGAATCAAAAAAAAAAGATCAAGTTTGAAAACGGAATTGGAATTCGGTGAACAATAAAATAATTACAGGTATTTGAAAATCAGGAATTAGACAGAAAAGGGAATTCTTGTTTGTGACGTCACAACTTGAATAGCCAAACAAACTACGCACTAATAATAGTTTTGCTATAAAGGGCAGAGCGCTTTCCCCTCTGACTTTAGCCCTCAATGTTTACCTAGTATTTGCTGGTACCGAAAAACTACATTTATATTAATTTCCGGCATGTAATTTTGTATTTTTTTAAATGGATGAGGCAGTATTCCCCGGCGATGACACGATCGACTGCTGTCAGAGACTCAGACCCTGTACTTTCGTTTTCCGTCCTACATCCGTCATAAACAATTACTGCCTAATAAGTATGAATGAAATGACGCGTGATGCGATAAAAGATTACTTGACATTATTTTTTAATTTGGTCGAGTATTACTTATTTGACAGAAAAAAAGGACCGCTTTTCTGCACTTGTCATGAAAGCGACTCATGCCACAGAAATCCAGCCGCCTCTAGTTGCTAGCGAGGCTGACTGGAATCAACCTTGTGCCGATGCAGACCTCCTTCATCGTCATTCCACCTTTATTATCATCCTCTTTACTGCTTCTTAGCCACTCACTTTTAGAATTTTGAATCGTTCTCGAATTCCTTTTTTCTTCACCATTCTTACGTTGGTTCGTTCCGTTATTACTTTCATTTAAAATTCTCATAACGAGACGTGCCCTTAAATCACCTTCATGCAAAACTCAAACTTCGCGTGGTTTACTGTTAAATGCAAATATATGTATACAGGCCTTTTTAGGGTTAGTGTTGTCTGGATTGGGTTAAGTAGGGAGTGTTTTGTACTAATCGTACTTTTGTATATAATTTTATTATTTTATTGTTACAAAACTATTGGGGTTATTCTATTATTATTACGTGTATAGATATATATATATATATCCTGCATATATAAGTGACATTATTCTTATTATTTTAATCACTGAAAACTTCTCGATTTAGTTTAGAATTCTGTTAATTGAATTTAGAACAATTGACGGCAAAATTTAAAGTCGACAGACGTTTGTTTACATAAATATTAAAATGTTTCATGTAAAATTTGCTTTCACTAAAACAAATTCTCTTGTAATAATAGTATTGAGATTTATAAAGCTTTTCTAATAAGAGAGTCACCACACTCGTCGCGGAATTAACTTGAGCTGGTCAGAAAATCATTACATTTATGCAATAAGAGCGAAAAACTGTCTTTTTCACTCTTATTACACGGACAAAACAGTTATTTTGTTATGCACGACTGCAAAGTAGTAGTTTGACGTGAGTGCTTGTATTGAAACTTGAGCAAGCGTATACGTCTAAAATTGATGATTGAGGTTCAAAAGTAGAATCCTGAGTATAGCGAGGGTAGACATAAGACGCAAAACTACTTTGCTGCCGAGCGAAACACAAAACTTTTCACCTCACAAAACGAAGAAAATGGTAGATGAAAGAAAAACAATTGAACTATAACAAATCAAGTTTAATAGACAAAATCAGTTATTTTTGTCAATATAATGTAAACAATAATAAGAACGAAAAATATACCAACGGATTTATATTACATAAATAACGTACAACAAATCGCGTAGTTGAACGTGTCATATTTTATTCGTCGAAAGAAAAAGTTAGGTGCACCACAATCCATCGTCAAGTCCGAATTTCAAAAACCTTTTCCGCGCAGATTTCTAATGAGAAAGAAAGCCTTTCCGAGCTAGTGAGGTGAAAAAGCTTTTTCTGTCCAGTCTAATGCGATTCCTTGTCAAGTCTAGTGACTCATTTACTCGTAGCGGAGAAACCTTTGTACCCTTCTGTCGTTATCGTCGTCACGGTATCGTGAACTCTAGAATTCGGAGCAACAACAAGTCGAGCATGCAACCCGTAATCTTGCTATTATTTCTGCAAACATGATATAAGTACTAACACGGCGGGACAGTCGCCTACATTATTATTATGTATACTCGTAAAAATTACAATCAATTAACCAAATTCATTTATGTTTTTCCGCTACACAGATTATAAAGGCGTCAGAAGAACCTATTTTGAACCACTATGATTCGCCTTGCGGTATACATAAGTTTAATGAATATAATCTTTAGGCGAACATTCGTGAAAAAATGTGTACAGTTATACTTATGCGCTCCAATTCGTAACAAAAACCAAAAAATTAAATTCTATAACAATAATAAATTTAAGATGTCTGTTGTAAAAAAAAATAAAAAACACAATGTCAGTTTTATAAAAAATCTCCAATATTATAAAATGTCATATAATTCAGGTAATAAAAAAAATATTTTTTAATAATTTAGTTATTGCAATTCCTAATTTCACCCGGAACTTTGTTGTAGATTTAAGAAGTCATTAAAACTACTCTTTAGAAAAAGCAATTTTTCACTATGTTAGTTTGAAGGTAATCAGAACTGATGGAAATAAATTTATGTGACGATTTGCGAAAAATGGAATTTAGAAAATTCGATATGTTTTTCCATGATAGAGTTTTTTAAGCCGCATATAGTCCGCATGCATATATTTAGAGCTTTGATATGCGCTTAATATACAGTGTATTTCTCCAGAAAATTCCATACCCATGGTTATTTGCCACATAACAATGATAGAAGGTCACACAGCATTTCAGTTTTCTATTTAGTCTTACCTTACCTACCTTTTATTTCTTTTTATGATATTTTACCCGGTAATCATTTAACGACATGGAGTAATGGCCTCGGCATGGCAACAGACGATGGTTCGAGTCCAGTCAGATTAAAGGAATTTTTCTGACTAGTGAAGTATTTAAAAAACAATATGATTACTTATATGGCAGTAAAACATCATGATATTCAATAAACACATTGCAATGGGAGCATGTACTGTTTGTACAAAATATCTTACGATTTCAACGGATATTTTTTATCTATGAAAATTAAATTTTCTTTTCACTTTGTGTATACATATCATTGCTGGTGACTCTACAGCTCTGGAATTGCCGATAAGACTGATTGAGGAAATATTGCCTTGACGATCAAAAGATAAAAAAATACTGGAGTTATAATCTACGAGAGCGAATGCGCTCTGAAGATTTGCGCTCGCTTTCATGCATACCAACGTATACTTTGCCGGGACACAACAACGTATATGGAACGCGCAGGTCGGACTACATGCTACCAGAAATTCTGAACGATCTACCAGGCACAGTGCTAAGTAACATTGAGTAATGTCAAGAAACGCAAAGCTGTTTTAAAGAGACACTATCATGGTAAGTAGTATAATATCTATAATACTTATGTAAATGTAGACATATACTTTAGAATTAATTAATATTATAGTGGATTAAGTTAATTCAAGTGTTGAGCTTGTTAGCTCATCTCTAGGTGCTTAAACCGAGATCGTTGTTGCAATTCGAATAATATGACTTTTCATAATTACGACCTTTAAGCCTTTTTTGTCAGCGTTCAATACGTAAAATTTCAAAATCAAGCCTCTAATGACTGCTGTCATTCAATTTAATTTAATGACATAAAAATTGAATAACCTGACATTACAATAGTTGCATGTATTATTAGTAGCATCTTCACGTGTTTAGTAAAGTTCAAACTTAACAAGTCAAATTTAAACCACATCCTATTATGCGACTGAGCTGAAATTTTGTTCACTCGTGTGAAATCTATAACGTCATCTTAGAGTAAATACCTCGTATGTGATTTCTATGTAATAACAATAACGTTTTTAGTTAGCATTTTAGTTAAATTATATCGTATTGTTTCAGATAGTATAATATTTGTAGCAGTAGAGCTCCTTGTGAAAGAGTTCGTCCGGGGTAATATTGCCTACTTCTGCCGCTAAGCAGTAATGTTAGCATTACTGTGTTGCGGTTTTGAAGGGTAATGATGCCGGTGAAATTACAGGCACATGGGACTTGTCAACTTATGTCTCAGGGCGATGGGCGCAGTGGCATTGCCCCACAGATCTTTGCGATTTAAAACTCGTTAGTGGCACTGCAACAATTATGGACTGGCGTGTAGCTTACCATCAGACGCATTACTTGTTCGTCCCGTCACTTGATATTATAAAAATAAAAAAGTTATTTAATAATGTACTCAAGCAAGAGGTTTAAGTATATGTTTTGTTGCAATATAAATCAGTAATCCAAACTAGGCCACGACAAAAAACTTGAATAATTTATTGACTACTTAGGGTTTCGCGATTAAAAATGACTGCTACTCAGCCGTGGCTTTAGGACCTATAAAGAGTACGAAACGTTGGTTGTTTTAAAAACTAAATACGCAATTTAGATTCGAAAAGAATGTTTCACTTTTAATTGAATTTTTAATTTTATTGGATATATTTTACGAAATGAATTGCATCCTATTTTGTCGTACTTTTTTTAAATTTATTCTATGAAACGATAAGCAAATTTTTAAAAAACGACTCTTCTTTATCGCTGGGTAAGAACATCAATTTTACGTATTGAACGCTGACAAAAAAAGACTTAAAGGTCGTAATTATGAAAAGTCATATTATTCGAATTGCAATGACGATCTCGGAATATTGCCACTGCACTGCTCAAAATTGTCTAGATATCAATGACATATAAGAATTGTTATCAACTGTTATCAAATACATTTTTTTTTTATAATATCAAGTGACAGGACGAACAAGTCGTTCGCCTGATGGTAAGCTACACGTTTGTCCATAACAGAGCAGTGACATTCAGAGCTTTAAATCGCAAAGATCTGACGGGCACTGCCACTGCGCCCGTCACCCAGAGACTTAGGTTGACAAGTCTCATGTGCCTATAATTTCACCATGTATATCTTGGTGATAAGCAACCAGGGCATTGACCAATGATAACGCCCTATAAGCAGGGGCCTGTTGTGAAGCATTACATCGCGCAACGCCAATCGCAAATACAGGTTGCTGTTGAAGGCGCAAGTATTTGTCGGGCATATACAACGTGTAACGCGCTAACTCTTCCGGATTGTCAATTTCATCACAATTGATGACATTAAAGAGTCGAGGTAACAGCGCCACCTTTCGTCTCAACTCTAAGGTATCTAAACGAACGAACGGGACACTAGTAAAGGTAGTACCCGTAAAGCTTTTTACAAAAATGGCGAGCAATTTTCATTGGATTCTTTCAATCGTAAGGCAATTTTTTTTCGTGACGATCCCAAATTATGGACGACTTACACTCGAGCTGGCTATGTACGTATGCATAGGATAGTGCTATTACAAACTGTATGTCTGTAAATTGAGAAGATTCTGTAATAAATTCTATGTTAAAATTTGTAATTTGTTTTATTTTTTTTAGTTGTGCATTAAAGTGTTCATATACATTTAAAAACATTGTGGCCCTAACTAAAGTAATCTTATGACTAATTACACAGAGGTTTTAGAAAACATCTTTCTGCTGATTTGGGTATTTTTGGAGATTGACCGCTGTTCTCGATATGTGGGTAATTTTTAGGTTAGTTTTCTCCACCTGAATTCGGTGGCAATTTTTATTATTTGAATATTCTAGAATATATAGATGTTATATAAATATAAATGATAAAAATTACCACCCAAATTAGGTAGAGAAAATTAACCTGAAAATTACCCATGTACGATTATGTAAATAATACCGCTGTCATATATCGTCGGCAAAATTTGAAACCAGCGTAACTCCGTTTTTCGACGGAATCCCTTTTTTACTCTTCAAGCGCATATCGGGCAATTAAAGCTTGCAATATAATTTGTAGACCCTTTTTTAGTTATAAAGTAAAGGTATAATCATAAATTGTCAATTATTTGTAGTAAATCTGTTTTTTGTGTCTATTCAATAGTACCCATCATTGGCGGTTACGAGGTTTACGAATTTAACCAACGATAAGTTATTGGTGCACAACTACTGTACTTACAGAAAAATAAAATAACTTCCTTCCAAATTCCTCCATTCAATCACCAACAATTGTATTATGGTATCCTTTTCCATATAAAAATTAAACAAACAGTTCATAACACGACTTTGTTACTATTACGCACTGGCAAAAGCTGTAGGATGCAATGCGCGCACACATAAGACTGAGCCAGAAGTCGACAGTTCCATGCGCAGGGGGTGATTGCAACACTAGTGAAGGGTCAATGTTAATGTGCGCTTGTTTGACACACGGACAATAGAGTTTTTGGTCGATAAGTAACTTTTTTCGTAATACAAAATTTGACAAAACAATTTATAGGATTTTAAAGATGTGACAAAATCGTTTTAAAGGTGCTTTATAGCACGCAACTGCTTTTGTAAACTGTTGAATTTTAAATTTAGCTTTTGAATTTTTCTCTCACGTTTGTTATTCTTGGGAAATACATATGTATTGTATATGGACGTCGTCGTGTGAAATTTACTTAAATACTTTTTACGAACCTACGCCCAGTCGTGGCGTATACTAACAGTTGATTGAGTAAAATTTAGTTTGGTGACTCCCTCCAAGTAAAATTTTTCCCGTACTAATACGGTTCATTTTGCTTTGATGGAGCGACAGGGACACTGGCTTTATTTCAGAATTTATTTTTTTACAAACTAAATTAAAGCTATTTGAAAAATCTATATCGTACACTATGTTCTATTTCTGCCAGTTGATATAAAAAAAACCATTGACATATGTAAAATACCTATTGCATACAGCGATTTCCTTGTACAGTTTTGAAGTAAGTTTGTGTTTTTTTTCTATCATGAAAACTTTTAGGAATCGTGTTTCACTCCGTATAAAATAATTAGGATATATCCTCAATTTTACTATATATTATTTCCAAAGCGATTGATTCATCATTTTCACTGTTATGCGGAATCAACCAGAGCTATTTGAGGTTGTATAGATTCTTAAGGCACTTCCATTGTCAACAGACGTTACTAATTTCTTTATCGTAATTTCTTCCGTGTTTACGATAGAGAAATTGGTAACATCTCTGTTGGGAGAGCGATAGACCGCGTTAGGCGAAAATGTCGCTGGCTCAAATCCAGCTGCATCAAAGGAAGTTTTCTTTGACTTTGTTCGATCTTTGTATTAATTATAACAATAAGCTAGTAGAGTACTAAAAGAAAAACTCGTATTAGTACGAGTTATTCTGAGTAAATCTAGAGCTCCGTTACAAATCTATATCAATTATAGGAATCCAAGGCTTAGTTCGGAAAGCGCCGGCGCACGGGAAGTAATTATTGACGTACAGGTATTAGTTGTAATATGGTTGTAATCGTGTATGAAAGAAGTAATTTATTTTAATTACTTCAGACTCTAGATAAATTTTGAGGACTTCAGTGGTCGTAGGAGGAGATAACGGGTTCTGTTTTCAGTATGACCAATTTGGGAAGTACTTTTCTAAAAAGTGAATTTTTCTGCCACACATTGTACAGGTCCCTAGTTTGAGATTAGATAGCTGGTGTGGTTGTTTAGCACATTATTATTATTTAGAATTTAACATGTAGTTACTATGAAGCCGTAGTAATCTAATTCTTTGACCTACCGCCTCCCAAGCAGAGGTCATGGGTTCGAAATCGGGCTTGCACCCTTGGGTTTCTCAGAATTTAGGTGCGAAATTTAATATGAAATTTACCATGAGCCCTTCAAAACCTGCACGTGGAAGAAGGTTCACAAACCTCTGAAAACGTGTGAAGTCCCTAACCCGCATTGGTCCAGCGTGGCGGACTATGGTCTAAACACCCGCCTGAGAGGAGACTCGTGTCCAGTATTATAGTGTTGAGTTACTCATACACGAGGCAACTCGGTTGTACCACTCGCTTGGTTAGTTTGTCACAATTAATGCAACAATCTATACTGCAAGGTAGTATGATCATACGATTTTACATCATTTGATCATACTACCACAGTACTAAATAAAATTAGCATTTATTTATATTATATTATAACACTTAAGTTATCCAATTGATTGATACCATCACGTTATGAAAATGAACGTTAAGTCATTGTCGTAGGTGCAAACATTCTTACCACTACCTCACCTCATTTGAAGTAAGACTTTGTACCGCCTCATTTTTTCAAATGAGGTACTTTCCTCAAACTCATTTTAATTTCATGTCCTACCCAACACTACAGCATTAGGGCTTTATGAATAAGTAGATGACATCAAGTAGTTGTTATTGAATACTATCGTACCGTATCGTGAATAATATCGCAAATTTTATCATAGGACCTTTTTATACTTACAGTAATTATTTCCAAGCGTTGAATTTTCTGTTGTGAATTAACAATGATTTTCTTACCTAATATGTAATATAAATATGTTTCGTTTTTATGATACCAAGTGACCGGACGAACAAGTTGTGCGCGTGGTGGTAAGCGACACGCCTGTCCATAACAGTTGCAATGCCATTCAAAGCTTTAAATCACAAATATCTGAAGAGCACTGCCACTGCGCCTGTCACTGAAACATATGTTGACAAGTCTCATGTTCCTGTAATTCCACCAACACGGGAAGAACAAGGGTGTTCTTCAAAACTGGAACACAAAATATGCTCACATTTGTGCTTACCAGCAGATATAGATAATGTGGCAGTACTTTCCTGGACGAACTCTGCTACGAGAATGTCGTCGTTTAGAAAGTGATAAATGAAGATTAATTCTGGTTAAAACGGAAAAATATAATAAAACATATGTTACAAAGGTCGACTGTAATTTGCACTTGCCCCAGTCGCTGTAGTGAATGCATCTGCAAGGCGAATGACAATCTCTGAATATGACTAAATTAGTTTCCAAGTATATTAAAATTCTGTCAACCGGTTTCCCTTTTGAGACTTAAGGAACCGGTAAAACAACTTCCTTTCATTTCTCATTTCCATCTCGCGTGATGGTTACTACCAAGGGTAATCATTACGATGTTGTATAAAATAGTAGGTGCTACTTCTGTTCCCAATAACTTTAAAAGTGTATAATACTAAAAATATTAATACTACCTATATTTCGTAGGAAAATAGTTACTCTTAAATCCAATATGCTTTTATCACAATTACCTTGCTTCCAGGGCTTTTTATTATTATTATGGATTACGGTACCAACTACATATAACAATGATGCAGCACATATTTTTAAAACCCGGTATGGGTAAAAATGGTTAAAAACCCATTTTAACAATTTTTACCCATAATCATTAAATTAAGGATGCACGTCACGATTCGGTTTATATGAAAATCGATTGTAGTTTATACGATTTAACTATTTTTTGTATCGATTTATTTCGATACGGTTTTCAAACGAATCGATTCAATAGAAAGGCAAATCGTATCGTCTAGACCAGAAAGCAATAAACTTTTGTAATATCATTCAATTTGAATGGCTGGTAAATTACAGGGCACATGAGGTTTGTGAACTTATGTCTAAAGGTGAGAGGCGCAATGGCAGTGCTCCTCAGATCTTTGCGATTTAAAGCTCTTAGTGGCACTGCAATTACTGGCGTGTCACTTAATACCAATCGCACATCACCTGGTACCATAAAAAAAATGATATTCTACAAACACAAGAAATAAAATACAACACAAACAACGCCTTCATTTGGAATTTTACAGTAGAACGAGGTTTTTATTAGCACTTACATTATTTAATAAATAACCGGACGTTGGAAAATATATTCATTTATAGACAATTTAAAATAATTTGTTAGTTAAGTTACTCAATGCTATTACAGTGGTCATGATTTTTTATTTGCCAATATAAAATTAAATTAAAAAACTAATGTATGTTACCTATATTTTTGATTTCCAATTTGTTTGATTATTTTCTAATAGTTATTGAAATATTTGATAAATATACATAATTTCACTTCCTTTCCGTTCCTAATATAAATTCAGCCACTCTCTCCTGAAAAGTTGTCATTTTGCAGATTTGATGTTATTACATAATAGGTGAGATTTTAAACAAACACGATTGACAACAGATTGTAAACACAGGGGTGTTTACCGATCAACCGTTTTTTTATTAAGTTTTTCATTTTTTGTTTTTTGTGTCATGTCTAAATAAATTATATACGTAAAATATATAGGTATGTATTTGCCACCTGTACTCTAGGTTACACAAACATTACACGTATTATATTTATTTTATACTGTTTTATACAGTATAAAACCATGCAAGTACCATACCATGCAAGAACCATAAAAGTTTCGCTTATGATATTTTTTTCTGTTTTAAGTGTAGCACCAACCTTTTGTTTTTTTTTTTCTGTTTGGACTAATGGTTGACTGGCAGAGAATGCCTTATGGCATTGAGGCCGCCATTTGTACATTAATGTCTTGTGCAAAAAGATTAAATAAAAAAAATACATGCTCATATTACATACCAAGCCAAGCGCAGATTACAGAACTATACTCTTAGCTGCGCCCTTACAGGGCACATGTAGTGTAATTTTATTGCATGTTCGCTAATAAATAAATACTGAAAAAAACTACATACCACTCATACATACATATCACACATAAATCTTTAAGATTAATTTAAGTACTTAAATATGTTTACTTGTACAGTTGAGCTAATTGCGACAGTAAAAACAGTTTTATTATTCGAGGCCGAGAGTCTGGCGAGACTCGTAACTCAGGTTTTTCAGTCCTACCACGGGCGCCAGTCATTCCCTTTAGTAGTCGCTATCCCAAAATCGTAATAATGTCACATAAATTTAATTAGCTCTTAAGTTGCTTTTGTGAGTGAAAATAAATAAGTATTATTATTAATTTCGCCTGGAACAAGTTGATACTTAAGTTAATATTTTTGTTAGAGTTGATACTATAAGTTAAGGCCGAGATTCTTAAACCACTTGCTACATAAATAATCTAGAATTTGTCCTATACCGAACATGCGAAATAAATCCATGTATTTTTTTCCGCTTGTAACGTATGCGTTTCATAATGGTAAAGATCTCCAGGCCAACGGTCATACCAGGTGTAAGACGAGTTGCGAAAGCGCATGTACCCACGATGACTTCACCTCCTAAGAGTTTAAATTCATAACAGCTTACGCATGATCTTGCATATATTTATCTCCATTATTAAAATCTCGAATATTTGAATATGTATATAATATTGACGGCTTTTGTTAAACAGGCGTTTGTTAGTGGCACGTTGCCTGTGAAGATTTTTTTGCCATTACAAAAATTATTATGTGGCGTAATTTGATGGCCATTAATTTGATATTTGGGGGTCATCATTTTGTGAAATTCATGAATGTAATGCTTAATTTGTAATTACGCAGACCCACTTTCATTGTGGTACCGACCCTGCCAATTGATGCTGTACGTATGTGACTGACGAGAGTATAAATATGTTGTAAATATATTTAATAGCAGCAGAGCTTCTTGTGAAAGAGTTCGTCTAGGAAAGTTCTGCCATTTTACCTATTTCTGCCGCCAAGCAGTAATGTAAGCATTTCGGTTTTGAAGGGTCTGACTGGACTTTTCAAGTTATGTCTCAGGGTAACGGGCGCAGTGGCAGTGCCTCTCAGATCTTTGCATGGCACTGCAACTGTCATGGACAGGCGTGTCTATTACCACCAGGCGCACGACTTGTTCGTCCCGTCACTTAGTGCCACAGATAAATATGCACATAAAGAAAATTCTAGACTAATTCCTGCTGATGTAGAGACTTAAAATTAGGATTATAGGATATTAGCCTCTTTTCACATGTCTTTTTTTGTTTGTTAATAATATTTAGCAATTAATACAATAGTTATTTTAAATTTAGCAAGAGTTAATCAAATGGTAAATAGTTATATGTTTGATTTCCTACAAACATGCATGGACATGGCGGTAAAAGTGGGTTTCGACCTTTATGCATAGGAAAAGAAATAAAAATTCAATGAAACTGAAACACGTTTTACTGGGCAAAGGTCTTCTAGGCCAGCGATTTCAATCTAAAAATAGCTTTCGTGTGAACTCGTGTAGATATACGTAATTATATGTTTCACGATTTAAATTAAATTTATGTAGTATTTTATTTCCATGACTTCGAACTGCGAACTGGTGGTTCTCACTGTACTTGATGAGGAGGCCTCGAGGTCGCTTCCTAGGAAGACATAATTGAGAAACTAATTTTTCTAATATTTTTTCTGATATTCGTAGTATTCCCTAGTGTGAGTGGTAATGGGTGTCATTGTCTGGCACTTTTTAATGAATATGGTATTATAATCAGTTTAAATGATCTAAGGTAATATCACTCTTGATTCCAAAAAGCTAAAACTTTAAGGATTGTTGTTAATTAATCAGTAATATATAGAATCTATCGAGAGTATGAAATACGTCACGAATTACTTAACGACCGTCTTATGAAAATAGAAAGGAAACATGCGCATGATCACGTAGGACAATTTCATAGCTGAGATCAGATTATCAGTATTTTCTGTGATGAAAAATCCCAAGCAGACATATACTACAGTCATACTTATTAATATGTTTGATTTCATTTTATAATTTTCTTTGAAGTAATTAATTTAATTTCGTTAGAAATATTTTGTAAAACGTATGTTAAATTAAAAATTAAATATTTAAATTACGAACTTTTGTGACTATGTATATGTAGTTGGAAATATGGACAGGACGACCAAGTCGTGCGCCTGGTGGTAAGCGTCACGCCTGTCCATGACAGTTGCAGTGCCGCTCAAAGGGCACTGCCGTAGCGCCCGTCACCCTTACACATAAGTTAAAAAGTCTCAAGTGCCTGTAATTACACCAGCACCCTTACCCTTCAAATCTGGAACACAGTAATGCTCGCATAACTGCTTGGCGGCAGAAATAGGTGAGGTGGCAGTACTTCCAGTATTACCCTGTACGAAATCTTTTACAAGGAGCTCTACTGCTACGATTGGTTTTGCGTTAATATTAAACATAACTGGTTCATGGCTTTGCCATCTCAGCCAGTCGTGACCATGGGTCCTGTTAATAGCCCGGAACGCGATTTAGGATTTAGAAAAAATGGTTTTATTTAAAACGTGCAGCAATCGCGAAAACCTAAGAACTCGACTAGATTAGTCTGTTTGTGTTGACATAAGATGAAATAGAATGAAAGTATTGTCTATGTAGTTGTCATACTTTATGTATGACGGTTTAAAAAAGAATAGACAACTCGCGTTGAATTAAATTTAAATGTAAGTGAAGTTTCTGTGTGTACCTTACATTCAATTATTCACATATGATGAACTTCAAAAATTATGTAAGTTTTAATGTGACTCTTGGTTCAAAAAAATTACCATTATAGACTTGTTTAACTGTCCAGTGATAATATAATTAATGTATCATAGCTTATCCGCAAGTAAAAAAAAAAATCTACATACCTTTCTGTCGGAATCCTATTTGGACATTAAACAAAAAAGTATTAGATATCTTCATTTATAACTTTTCCGTTGTGTCATTCGTAATTAGCATTGAAAAGCTTCTGTTTTGTAATATGACATTATTTTCGAAGACACTGTAACTGTTCAGAAAAATGTAATACATATTGTTATGTAAGGTCTATACCTTACGTAACAATATGTATTACATTTTTCTTAAGGAATTAGAAAAGCTTATCGTTAACTTCACCAGTGAAACTAATGTCCATAAATCAGCGTTGGGCGTTAATCAATTAAATTTCAATCAGAAATTTAATCATATTAAAAATGCATTCAATTGAAATCAATTGCAATTTACTTGCAATTTATTTTAATTGCAATTGATTTCAATTAAAGTGATTTTCATTGCAATTAAATTAATTGCAATTAATTTTTTTAGTTGTTCTAAGAAACAATTGAAACTAACAATTAAAACCGAAAGTACCGAAAGTATCGGTTTGGGAGTCGGTTAGGTGGTCGGTTGGGGGGTCGGTTGGGGGTCGGTTGGAGTGTCGGTTGGGGGGGTCGGTAGGGGGGGGCGGTTGGGGGGCCGTTTGGGGGTCCGGTTGGGGTGCAGTCAGGGGTGAGTGACCCACCCCCTAACCCAACCCACCCACACACCCGCTCATCCACCTACTCACCCACCCACTCACCCCCTAACCGACCACCTAACCCACCCGCTGACACACCCCCTAATCCGATAAGAGTGGGAGATAATCGGAATGTGAAGAGAGCCTCAAAGGTCGGCCCATTGAAGATTAGTTGGTCGCAACAGGTATCGCGAGCAATGGCGTACGAGCGGACCTGCGTGAATTTTAAGTTCAAGGATGGCGATTGAAAACCAAGACCGAGGAAAGTTATGTCGTCTCGCCTCGAAGGCTTAAGTGCCATTTTCCACTAAGCAACTAGCCGCGGGCGACTGGCCGCACGCGAGTCTGTTTTATTTCCTACTGCCGGAAATGATAACGGCCGCGTCAATGGGTCTGGTATAGTGACTTATTTAAATACCTAAATAAAAGTCGCGCGTGGCCATCCGCCTGCGACTAGCCGCTTAGTGGGAAATGCGTGTAAGTGATTTATATCATGAACTTTGACCTCGATTAAGCAAAAATTTAAATTTAATTTCATGCTTAAACTTCAGTAAATTTAATTTCGTAAATACGAAACATTTGCTTAACTCGCTGATTTTGCTTAGTCGATGTCAAAGTTCGTTTTATAAATCGACACGTAAATAAGGTATAGCTAAACTACACGCACTGGCACATTTAGTGGAACACTATTATGGTCTGTAAAACAAGGCAGTCCTTTTTCAAAAGTCTAGCCAATTATTTTACTTTTTTATTTTAGATCTAATTTAAAAACACAAAAATACATTGAACAGTTGATGGTATTTTTTTTCATTAATCTGCTTTAAGTTGTTTTTAATACAGATGTATCGAGTAGTTCGGTATTGATTTTGCGTTTTTGTAAATTAATAAAAAAATTAGTTGAAGAAAAATTTTATACACTAAACTTCAATG
Source organism: Hyposmocoma kahamanoa (assembly GCF_003589595.1). Classification (NCBI taxonomy): domain Eukaryota; kingdom Metazoa; phylum Arthropoda; class Insecta; order Lepidoptera; family Cosmopterigidae; genus Hyposmocoma; species Hyposmocoma kahamanoa. The sequence continues at coordinate 502,533 of NW_020653711.1, forward strand.
TTATTAATATTAAAGTGTTCCAATTTTTTAATTTCCTATTGGTTGCGTGCTAACTTTAAGTTGAGATACCTATGTTAATTTAATTGTAAGTTTATGTCTAATTATTATGTATTTACATAAAAAGTTGTTGTTTTATATTCTCACTTTTTTGTTCCGCTAAATGTCGGTGTTTAGGTAGTGCCTTCGGAATGATCGCTATTCTGTTACTCAATGTTTTGAGAATTCCGTATTTCGAGGCCAACAGCGACAGTGTCATAGGTATTCTGCCTTTCCGCCGCAACTGCGCGCAGTGATGCCGTTGACACCACTTTTAGAAAAATATATTTTTTTAATGTAAAATTAATGAGCGCATGGCCATCCATTTACAGCACATGTTAAGCGACGATCTGGCCGATGATATGCGTTTGTCTAGTCAATATTCACTCTAGCCTTGCATTGCTTTTTTTACGAAATTAAAAAAAAACTTATGCCTATTTGTTTACAAAATTTACAAGAATAATTAACCTCGAATCACTCGATGTAATAGCAGGATATTATTAAAACAAATTCATGAAAAAAAATACTGTCCACTAATTTTTGTTTTTTAAATTAGACATAAAATAAAAAAGTAACAACCGACTAGACTTTTGAAAAGACACGGCATTATTTTGAGGATTTTACTAGTGTACCATTGAATGTGCCTGTGTGTGTAATTTAAGAGTCATTACGCATCATTTTTAGACGTCATTCGTCATCTAGAACCCTCCCTGTATTTGCAACTAAGTTAGACGTGCAGGAATATAAAATCGCGCAAAAACGTAAAGTTAATGATTTTTAATCGTTGCCGGACCTTACTGGCGTTACGTAATCAATTACCGGAACTTAAATATTGATAAAGGACTGACTTAAAATCGGACAAACTGGTATTTGTTTACTTCCTTTTTTTGTTTTAATAATATTACATATACATACATATGTATGTATAACGACAGTCGTCTATATAACGTCAGTTATAATAATAAAATTGAGAAGTATGTAAAAGTAAATCAAAACATCTAATCAAAATATAATATAATCAAAAACAATCAAGTGTTCAGGCTATTCGCGAAATTATTACAAACAAAATTTTACATTATTTTATTTCAAAAAGATACTTCTTAACTTTGTGAAAATGCTTTTCGAGAAGTCACCTCTTTAACTTCAATTTTAAAACTAAACTGTAAAATAACATTTATTCGATACCGTATCGTCGCTTTACTTTCCCAAAGTCGTGTCTTAAGGCACAAAGTATAAAGTATAAATTTTGAAGGCTGATTTCACATTACATTTCCTTCATATTCACACACTGACTTTTACTATTCTTAAAGTAATGCATCCAAATTAACACCCTTGATAAGAAATTTAAAATAAATATAAAGTTTTGCCACCACTGTTTATAAGATACGTGTTTGAAAAAGTAAGACATCGATATTGTGCATTGGTGCACCGATTATGTACAGACTGTTCGGACTTGGCTAATTTATGCTTAACCTTTTTAAGGTATACCCGGAATTTAATATTTCGTAGATTTCGTAGATTAGTGAAAAATTAATATTTCGGAGATCTTTGTGTTTTTTTATCAAGTGAAGTTTAGCCAATCGTGTTTCGGGTCGCATAGTTCACTACTGGTATTATTATCAATAAAAAAAAATTAAGTTGTATTAGCACTTTTCAACGTCGAAAACCAATTTTCCATGTGGCGAAATACGTTAAAATCTCTATTTTGTGTCTCACCTCACCTTATCACAAACGTAAAGGCTTAAATTGATGTGTATTGTATAATCGCGTATCTACTATGTTGACAATGTAGCAATAACGAGAAAAATAAACCTCCGTAGATTCAAAGACTTTATGGAGTAATTTTGGTATGTCATTAAGCAGTTCCGTCACCTGAGACTGACGTTGATAAATACCCGAAACCTTCTCCTTGGGGAACGCCCATTTCATGACAATTTTATGGCTTGAAAAAGTCTGCCGTGGAATGTTCAACATTTCCGTAGCACCCAATAGTGTTCTCTAGAATTATTTCGTAATTTGTGTCGTCAACACAAGCCTCCAAGGACCCTTGTCTAGTGATGTAACGCGACCGTCATCTGTTTTGGTGTGCTACGGTCCTTACTCGTACTTGTTAGTATTCATTGGACTATTCAGTGTAATGAAACTATTCATTTGTAGAGGTTTATAAATCAGAAAACGACCACTGGTAATTATTTGATTTTAAAATCGGGACTTAACGGTCCCTTCTAGACCATGGACGTTGCAACACGTCCGAAACGTCGAGGTAAATAAAAAATGTTTATACACGATTAAATCCCGATTTTAAAATCAAATACTGTGTGAAAATCGCGAAAGTCTAATCTATGACCACTGGCAAATTTGGAATTCAAGGATGGATTGGAATGAAAGAAATGATGGAATGAAGAAAGGGTGGAATGGGGTATTCGTAAAAAGCATTTTGAGAATAATCTAAATAATTCATGAATTTATAATATCAAGAGTAATAAAAAACGTCTTACCTATAAAAAGAATATGACAGAACATACATTATGATGGATAGAAAAGAAAGGTAGTAAGTCACACCGAGTACGTTTTAATCAGCAATAATAATCCTTGAAAATTAAGGTGGATAAAGAAGTTATACATTATCTATTTATTCACGTTTTAGAAGTTCATTTCATGTCACTTGCTAATTGTAATTAACCTATCAAAGGTTTATTTAGCAGTAAATCAAATATGTAAACTCAATATATATAAATTCCACTTCTATTTCATACAAAGATCAATACGAAATTAAATTATTAAACCTTCATAAAACTCCTCGCAATTGCAGATTCGATCAATTCTTAGTCCATGTGGTTTGTTAAAGTTTCTTTCACAATTTACCGGCGGTTAAGGTTTGCAATCATTGACCTTAATTTGTTTTGAAATTATGTTCATGCAAAATAAACATAAGTAATGCACAATGATGATGTACAATTTGTTACGAAGTACTTCAAGGTGAAAATCCAAAAACTTTATAATAAAGTAAAATTGGGTTTGAATGATACGCAACTATCGTGTTATCCCGGGGATAGTTGCTTGTCACAAATAATTAAACTTAAGCCGTGTTCAGTCCCGGGGTTCGATTGCAAGAATTGGTATAGGCAAAATTTCTATGACAGAATTACCATTGTCATGCTAATGCAGTTGCCACCGTTGTCAGAGCAACGCAGGTAGCCTCATAATTAACATAATGATATTACACTTAGTATGAGGCGAATTGAGCCGTATCGTATTTCACTATAACTTTGACACTTTTTTGTGTTCACTTTTTGATCGGTGTGGCAAAAATTTTTTTCCCACTAATTCACGTACTTCTCTGTGTTTGTGACAGCTAGTTTTATTCACAATTCGTCGTTAATACTGAACTCACGCTTAATGATATCAGCAGCTTTTTCAGCTATGACCAATGTTGTAGCCAATGTATTACCACCAGTTATAACAGGCATTATACTAGCATCTACTACTCTTAATTTCTCTATACCATGAACTTTTAAATTGTCATCGACTACTGATGTGACGTCATCTCTTTTGCCCATTTTTACTGTTCCTACTGGATGATATACTGTAGTGGCTACGTGTTTAAGGTAGCACACCCAATAATCTATTTCTGACAAATTTGAACATGCTTCGATTTCCAATTTAATAAGTTTCATCTCTAACATTTTAAACGTTTTCGTAATCTCCATTTTTTTAATAAGTTGAATACTTTTCATATAAACCTCTATATCTTCAGGATGTGCAAAATAATTAGTTTTAATCACAGGATCTGACTCAGGATTGTTATCTTTTAAAAGTATTTCTCCTTTTGATTTAGGATGTAAAGCACTCGGATGAATCATGAATATGTCGCTTACTTTATTGATTTCTTTAATAACCGATATAAATTCGTCTTTATAACCCATTCTTTTCATGTTTCTTTTCAACATAATTGTATCATCTTTCACATATTGCGAATGATAAAACTGGAGATCAGGATAATTATCGTTATTTGTATCGACAAATGTTAAAAAATCAAATATGCCAATGTTTGCAAACGGTCCGGTTCGTGTCAACATGTATTGTACTACAAATAAGTTTAACATATTTACAGTTAGTGTAGTGCTTAAGTTTGTCGTGAAAAACAAATGCAAAATTGAATGGTCTTGCAAGTTCTTGCCAACCGGAAGATCGACTAAACACTTTATATTTACCTTTTCTAGATGTTTTCTAGGACCAATACCTGATAACATCAAAATGTGTGGTGTCATAATAGATCCTGCCGATAATATGACTTCCTTGGCGGCTCTGATTTCCATGACAATACCGCTTTTATGTTTAACTTGCACTCCAACAGCTATTTTACTATTAGGTTCTATTAATACATTTTGTACTTTAGTATTCTTCATAACATGCAAATTCTTGAACGATTCGAGAAAATGTTTAGCAGTATTTAATCTCTTTCCACCCTTAATCAATAATTTAGCTACTTTAGTCCCTTCTAAAGCTTCATTGGTTTCTTTGTCTTTAGTAGTCAAACCTATTTCTTGCCAAGCTTTGTCAAGTACACTGTAGAAAGGATTTTGAATGGATGTGTAGTTATTCAAACCAAATTCTTTTTCAAGATTTTCAAAATAAGGCCTTAGGTCTTCATAACCCCAACCTCTGTTGCCATGTTCTTTCCATTTCTCATAATCATTTGGATGTCCTCGTACATAAATCATGGCGTTTATGGAACTCGAGCCTCCTAAACCTTTTCCTTTGCTCCAGGTGCAGGCATTGTTCTTAAATCCAAGACAGCTATTTCCGTCAGGATGAGTTTTGTAGATCCAATCTAAGTCAGAGTCTATGGCATGAAGTAATAATCCTGGAATCTGAAATGAATTATGTCATAATATTGAAAAACGTCATGAATAACAAATGCAGATAACTATTATATTAATGACTCCTATAATCATAATCTGAACTATTGAAAAATATACAAACCTCGCTGTCCAAGCCTGGATCGCCACCTGCCTCAATAAGCAGCACTGACCACGAGGATTTGAAGCTCGCTAGACGACTGGCTAGCAGAGATCCTGCTGAACCCGCTCCGACTACTATAAAATCGTATATCACAGCACCTGTAAAATGAAAAGGTTTTCATTATAAACACTTATATTTTTGGAATATATAACTATAATTAGTAGTTATGGTTTTTTTTTATCAAAAATAAATATATCTCTATGTGTATCCCTCTCTTTTTTCTTCGTAGTAAGCTTATAACTTCACAGTTAGCAACTCAAAGTATATTCAACAAAAAGTATATTCACATATAGCAACAATTTTCTCACTTGCCTGTACTTCCAACAATGTGATCAGCACGGTCTGTCGGCCAACGATAATCGTCCAAAATAGAGCAATGAGCAGCAACTACTGCAGCAATAGCTCCCGCAAATAAGCTACCAGATGCACCACCAAATGCCGATGGACACGTGCTAGTAATATTTGCTTGAAAGGCTTCCATATCTTGTTATCTAGGCCCTGATTAGGTAACAGTATTGACAACTCTAAAGTTCTATACGTCACGATTTTGCTTAGAATTTTTTGAAATTGATTATTTGTATGCCCTTGGTATAAATCTTCGAATGAAGTCAATAACGATGTTTTGCTAATTTATCAATAGATAAATTTCTAATAAGAAACGTGTTAATTTTAACTTTAAAGATATTTAGGTAAAGCGCACTCCATGCAACTGGTGGGGCGTAGTGTATAAACCATCTGAACGCAATAATTTAATTTATTAATAACTTTTAGGATATCACCATAGTGATGGCATGGTACTAGAAGAATAATAATAACTGCCTCCGTGGCCGAACGGTTACCATACCGGACTGCAGAAGACCCAGGTTCGATTCCCAGGCCGGGAGAAATATTTGTATGGCCTACATTTATTTCTCTCGTGACTTTGGGTGTAATTTGTGGTTGTCTATGTGTGTGTCCGTGGCACCCGCGACACACGGATTCCCCAGTGCGGGACTATGTTGAGTGTGTGCGTTATTATATATTTTTTTAAATTACAGGAAGACCGTGACGGAAGTTATTTAGATCAGATAAAGCAAAAAAAATGCCTTTAAAAATATATAATAATAAACGGTAAGTTAAGGCGCTGAATAGAGGTGTTGGCGATTACACCACCGACAAGAGCCTCACTCTTAAATAAGAAGAAAAGTCTGTAGTAGAAATTGTAATTATCAGTTCCAATCAATTTCAAATTTCTTTGAATCGAGACTCATTACCACTATTGTATGAACTGACAGGACAAACTTCATGAAGACAATGTAGAAAGCCAAGATATGCTGCAAATATTAAATTATTGTATGAGCATTTTGTGTATCCAATTTTATTGCTAACAAGTTTCCTCAAGGCTCTAATTGTTTTCTGAGTGTTGTCTTTTTCTTACACGTAATGAAATCAGTGCCTTCACTTACCATGTTCTTGAAATAGTATTGCTAATAGTTTATTCATTGCTGAAACTGGAATTTAATCCTTTTTTTCTATCCTGTTGTATTTTATGTTGTGAGTAATTAATGACTCTATTACTTGCTGAATATTTGAGAAACAGGTCTTATTGGGGCTTGCGATGTGCCCCATTGAATACAGAGATTTAAATTAGATGCAAGTCAAGTACTATACTAAAATAGGAGTAACAGACTATTTCTGATTGTTTTCCTGAAATTCCCTCACAGTCGGGCTAGCCAGTAAAGATGATTCATATATAATTTCTATATAATTATATAATATTGTTGAATCTTAGGCTATGCGTACCTTATCTAAAAAGACTCGGATACTCCTTTATGGAACTACACTACTTTACTGCTTGGATGTAACCAAACCTATGCGTTGAAAATCTTTGTGTACATTTATTCAAGTTTATTTCATTCATAATAAGTAATCTTTTGTCATTCTTATGTTCAATAGAATATGTTTTTAAGTTGTTTTTGATAGGAATCTCAAAGATTCCTATCTATTACCGGTTATTATTACAAAAGAAATATAGTAAGTCTTACAACAGGGAAATAAAGTGTTTCTCACTATAGTGCAATATTTCAAACAAATGGTTATATTTTATTGGCAACTTGTACATTAATGCTAAGTAATTTGTCTGGTTTATTATAAGTTTCAACAATCAATTTTTTGCTAATAATTCCTGTCGTTTGATTTCACTCATCTTTTATTTACATGCTTACTATTCTATAGTTCCGTATGTCGTTGTAGCCACGATTGCTTAATCATATCGGCTCCTTTTTCTCCAATCATTACCGTAGGTGCATGTGTGTTACCTCGAACGATGTTAGGCATTATACTGGCGTCTATCACTCTTAGATTCTTCACTTTTCGTACTTTGAGTTCACTATTCACCACAGCAGTTTCATCATTATCAGGACCCATTTTAGCTGTTGACGTAGGATGATACAAAGACGTTGTCAATTCAGATGACCAACATTTCAAAAATTCGTCAGAATTTTTATCATATTTCCTACACGCATCTAGGTCTAACCATACTTGTTCGAAACCTACACCTTTTATTGTTTTTGTTTCACCGATTTTTAAGCCATGTTGTTTAAAACTTCTCATTATAGTCTCTAAGTCTTCAGGTTCATGAAAATAATTAGCATAAATTAATGGATGTTCGAATGGATCTGTACTTTTCAATAAAATCTTTCCTTTAGACTTCGGACGTAACAATACAGCAAACGCTGATAATATTATATTTTCTTCATTTATTTCTTGAAACTTTTTTTGGAATTCATCACTCATCTTGTGTTTACTATATAAATCCAGAAAATTAACTGTATTTGGAGGGAAAAATATGTAATGATATTGCATATCTGGGCTGGTTGCTTGACGGTCTGTAGTGTTCATGAAAGATATGACTCTGAACGGTGAAGTGCTAGCTAGTAGGCCTTTCCTTTCAAGCAGAAATTGTACAAACATTCCCACAACGTTGCCGAAAGATGTCATGCTTTTATCAGCTGGTAATTTATGGTATATAGGAACGAAAGGATGGTCTTGTAGATTTTCTCCTACTGGCAAATCAGCTTTGACGTCAATGCCAAGTTCTTCTAAGTGCTTCTTTGGTCCTATACCTGATAACATTAATAATTGTGGAGTATTAATCGCACCTGCTGATATAATAACTTCTTTTCTAGCATTTATTCTAATTTCCTGGCCATCTTTGTTTACTACTACTCCACTGACAATATTCGTTCCTGGCTTAAACAATAATTTGGTTGCCAGAGCGTGTTTGAGCACATGAAAGTTTTTTCTATCCTTGATTGGTGATAAAAACGCTCTAGCGGTGCTTTGTCTAACTCCGTTGTAGACATTAGTAGCACTTTTAGAAATACCCATTTGATTAGCCCCGTTAATATCGACTTCAAGTTTAAGTCCCAGTTCTACTCCAGCTTGGATAATCATCTTTTCGAAGTCGTGTAAATCTTCCTGGCTTTGATCTACGTACAAGTAGCCTCCCTTACTGTGGTAAATTTGAGTTGTGTCTGTAAGAATTTCGCTATAATTCTCGCTTTTTTTGAAGTAGGGGAGGACTTCTTCGTAACTCCAGCCTTTATTCCCTGCTGCAGCCCATTCATCATAATCTAACTTATTTCCTCTAACGTAGAAAATACCATTTATGCTACTGCAGCCTCCAAGAACCTTTCCTCGAGGCCACGCGCAGTTTTTGGTGTTATAGCTTCTACAGGCATTTTCTTGTGGTACATTCCTGTACCCCCAATCTGTACTGGAATCGATATTGCTGAAGAATACCTGAGGTATCTGAAATGGTACAAAATAACTTACGTTATAATCCTTCAAAAAGTCTATTATTATTTCTATCGTCAAGCAGTAACGCTATAAGCAAATAGAATTTCTAAACTTCATGTGTCAGCGTAACGGGATCAGTGGCAGAGCCCTCCAGAAAGCTCTGAGTAGATTGTACTGCAGCTATTATGGGTAAGCGTGTCGTTAACCACGAGGCGACTGGTCATCATAAAAAACTGATTATTGCTACTTTTCCATCCTAAGGCTCAACTCACACTGGCGCAGATTCGAAGCGTCGCGACGCATCATTATTTTCGCATATAGCATATTCATCTCTATTTTCACATTGTTAAGGTACAAATTTGTGTTATGCAAATATGGAATCGCGCGCCGACGCGAGACGACACACGCCTTCGCGCGTCGACGCTTGGTTAAAGTCGAGCGGTTTCGCGCGACTCTTGCGCGCAGTGCCCCGAGGACGCTAATGTGAGCATCGTCGCGCGATGACGCGCGTCGCCATGCGTTGTAGTTGCTGTGCTGTGTGAGTTGAGCCTAAGGCAAACGCTTAGAGTCGTAATGTCCTATTTCAAAATCTATTTAAAAAATGATAGGTCAAAATATGTAGTAAGTATTTTTTAGAGATTTCATTTTTTTGTGTAGATTTTTTGTTACCCCTGTGAAAGCTACATTGCATCATATATACAATCTTACTACTTTGCCACTTACTTCAGTAGATAAGGTTGGGTTCCCTCCAGACTCTATGAGTAAGACCTTCCAGTCGAGAACTTCGCTGAGCCTATTCGCCACCACCGATCCAGCTGATCCAGATCCAACCACAATGAAATCGTAATTAGGATCTGAAATTTATTATATATCATTACTGTATAATCGATTTTGAGGTTATGATTGTCAGTGTATTGATTTTTTTTATGGAAAAGAAAACTTTTTTCGATTTAAATTATATTGATGCATGCAATAGATGATTTCACCTGAAAGACGTTCCTTCCTTCGTTTGTGCTTGTCGTTTATTTTAGCATTAAGTGCATACCCCAATAGAATTATTATAAAGGCGGTGTAACTTACCATCAATAACAATTTTTACAGCGTCGTCAGGCCACAAATGGTCTCCTACCAAAGCGCAGTGCGCAGCCATGATGGTCTGCAGCGTTTGCGCAACTGCAGGTAGCAATTGGTAGCTGTTAACAATAGTCGTCGTGAGCGCCGGGTCGCATGCCCACGTCATTTTGCATAAGTTTCTGAAATTGTCAATGTTTGCGGTTATAGTATTGTTGGTTGTGTTTCTTGCCTGGTTGTGTTGCGTAGTATGTTGGCTTGGAGATTTGCACGCTGTTCAGACCAGGTCAAAGTAACGATCTGTAAGGTATACTGTCAGACCCCTATCATCGTCATCGCGTCATTCGCGTTCAATACAAAATATTTTTAGAGATACGAGGGGCGACTGAAAGGTAATCTCTGGACTATGTCCAATTAAAAATAATACTCACCACTATGGTGACGAATTCTTCATTTATTATATTTTTAAAATTAGTGACACTCTTTTGTTTATTACGTCTTGCCGTTTAAAAATTTTGTAAAGGAGCAACAACTTTTTTTATTTATTTTAGTAACGAATGATGTAATAAGTGTAAATTTCTATGTACGGACGATGGCACATCAGACTACACATTTTTGTTCGAAAATCGCCTCCAGTGCAACGAAACAAGATACGTCAATGTGTTCAATGTGTAGCTTGATGTGCTGGCGTGTGCACATTCCCTATTACATTTCAAATCGAAATAAAAAGTAGCCACAGTCGTCTTTTACTTCATACTTAGCTTGACCATTTTTCAGCCGCCCATCGTGTATATTTAAATTATCGAGATACTGTAGTGCATCGGAAATGTTTTTATTAGCAGATGGGCTTCTGCTGTGCTCAGAAAGAGAGTTCTCAGACAGGAAGTGTTCGAAAATACTAATAGCATTATAGCTGCTATAGCTGGTAGTTACGACTCGTCCGTGCTGCCACAATAGCGAGCTTTACACAGACACTCTATCGCGCGTGATATAGCAATCGTGCGCGATTGAGCGCGCGTGTAAAGACGTTGGAAGGGAAAGAACGCGCGATTGCACTCATCAGTCGCGAACGCAATTGCGCATTCCAACACGCGCCATTTTCACGGGGTCTATCCTGCGCTATTAGCCTTTACACGGACACTCTTTCCGTTGTAACAAAAACGAACACGAGCAACCGTGCGCGTAAGAACGTTAGCTTCAAAAATTTGAAACAGGTAATCGCGCCCGATTGCGCGTGCAAGCTTTCCCGCGCGCAAGCTTTCCCGCGCGCAATTTTGTACGCTCCTTATCACGCGCGATAGTGTCTGTGTCAAGGTCTGTTAGGTCTCAGTTATAATAGTTAGCAGATAATGGTATTTATTTGATGTTAAAATGCGTTAATGTTATTTAATTTCTTATTCTAATTTTAAAATGTTGTATAATGACAACATTTTAAATTTAAAGGATTAGTTTTCTGAAATAAATAATAATTCTTATTATTTGTGCAGAGTACGCCAGGGTAGATGCTACCGCTTTATCGACTACTAACTCCAAACAATGAGTCAAAAGGGAAGGGTGGTATACCTAATACAGACTACCACCCTTCAGTAGCTCCCATGGGTGAAACATAAAATCTCCTGTTTCTATCGCGATTGTTAAGGTGGGTATCAATTACGTTCGCGCACCGACTGTGCTCCGCCATCTGTAATTGCTCCATTAGTGGATACGTTCCCATACAACGTTGTAAGTTCTCATGCACGCTCTGCGGTGAGTGCTCCGCGTGTTGGTGGTTTTTGCGCGAACGCAAGTAAGCAAGTCGTTTTTGGGTGTCACGATCCGCGATCCGCTAAGATTTTTTAAGTTACCGCGAATTCATCGCCATGAAGTGGTCCGAAGAGAAATATTTAGCTCACAACAAAACAATCAATTGAAATGTATGCCGCACTCTTGTTACTAATTCTGAGGACGACATGTTTGCTCAACGTTCAAATAAAAACTGTGGACCAGATGCATCTGGTCCACAGTTATAAGAAAACCGAATGGTTTCGGTTTTCTTATAGTGATGCGCGTAACGTCTCAGATACCGTAATGGATATCCACTTTACACATCGGAAATGAAACTATATGTTCCAATCGAAATCGCGTATATTTGTTTTTTCAAACAAACCAACGTTTCGGGCTCTTAACAGGTCTTTTTGTCAGTGTCTCCTGTGTCCGTTCGTAATTACATTTATTTATAATTTATTTTTTTTATAGCCTTTTTTTAACCTAAGCTTAAAATACTTTATATTATGAGTTACTAACTGATTTCAATATTAAAGTATAAGGTGTTCAATTTATTTTTGTGTAAGGACAGCTACTAAAAATAGGTAGGTACAGAACGTTTCATTTGATCCCTTTGTAGCTTGAATGAAATAGATCTAGATAGGTTATATACTGATTTGTTAAATGTCTGATTTTGATTATGAAACTACAAATAGCTCAAGGGCGATGCAGGCACAATAATATCTAGGAATGGGGCAGTTGCCCAGAGATAAAACTTGACCTGAGACCGTGGCGTATTCTAAAATAATTCAGTTATAATAACCTAATTTGCCTTAATGACGTAATTGACTTCTTAACTTATTATTAAAGACTTCGTTTAGGTTAACGGTGTTACCAAGAGAATAAATTGCTAAGTAATTGTCAAGGACAATGATAGTATATGTTTTCATATATTAGTATTTTTAATGGCAAATTTTGATCAAAAATACTAAATATGAAAAAAGCGCAGTCACCATACTATTTAACATCACATAGGTCTTAGTCTATATTCTTTAATTTCAAAACGCGCGGTCAACAGGTACACTCTCAGTGCCTATAATAATAAAAGCGAGGCGCGACGCGCGAATAACGCAGCGATAAGGCGGCGATCCCTAAGTAAGTAACTAAAACACTTTTGTTATGGAAATCGGAAACAACGACGGTACCACAAGCACACAAACAAAAGTTGGATGTTCTACATTTTCCGGCCGGGGATCGAACCCGGTACCTCACAGATAGCGACACCATGAAAACCGGTGTGCAAGCCGCTCGACCCGACCACTGAGGCCGTCATATATGAAGGAATGTGTGGGAAGGTACCGGCATTGCTAATGGCGTCGTCAGCCAACATATTTATATTATTTTTACAAAACCACCGCACATAGTCATTTTTACTTGACGTAGGCGAAATCATCTATTATTTCGATGGGGCCGTAATATTTAAAAGAAGAAGGAGAACGAATGTATGAGTATCAAGACGCAAGATTCGAATATATAAGTGGAATGAACTTTAAAGGACTTGTGTAACATACAAACTAGATACAATGCAGTGTCTGCGGGTATTCCGAAGACATTTTTGGCTTGTATCTAGTTTGTACGTTTCATGGGGCATTCATTAACCATTATTCTGCACTGTAGTCCGCCTTGCCGTCGGCTGCGTAATGCAGGATTATGAATGTAGTCAAAGCCATCCTGCAATCCTGCGAGATCCATAAGTGGGCCATATGCAGGATGGTGTGCGCGGCGGACTGCCGTGCAATTAGTGAATGCACCGTTTGCAATTGGCACAATGTACATTGTGTTCGCCGACAATGTACGGACAACGGCACATCAGACTACACATTTTTATTCGAAAATCACCTCCATTGCAACGGAACAAGATACGTCAATGTGTAGTTTGATGTGCTGGCGTGTGTACATTAAGTTTATTGCTTTATTATGAACCTTTATTTCGCTGATAGTTTAATTATATTCTAAATGTTACTTTTTATTATATGTTCAGTTTTCAGCGTAGCCTCAAACTTTTCATGCTAAACCGTATTTGCTTCTTGTGTGATTTTTTTTAAGTTTTTTTATAGCCCCGTACTAGGGAATCCCTGTATCGCGGGTGCCATGACACACACATAGACAACCACAAATGACACCCAAAGTCACAACAGAAATAAATGTAGGCCATACATTCTCCCGACTCGGGAATCGAACCCGGGACCTCTGCGTGGCAGTCCAGCATGATAACCGTTCGAACATGGTTCGGCAACGTAGGCAGTTTTGAACTTACCTCACTACTAGTCACCCAGTAATTAATATGTTTTATAAAAAAAGACAAACTAGCTTTTAGCTTTCGAAATATTAACCTGAATATACGTATACTTTTGACACTTATGAAAAATATTGTGGACAAAACCATGTCATTAAAGTTTGAAGCATGGAGTTATTAGTTCATTTATGTACATAGAAAGAAAACCGCCACTAAATATATTGTAAAACACATTTACTGGCTATGCTACTAAATTTAAAACATGTTGTATATACACTGTTGAAGTGCATAGTTAAACAAGGACCTATGGTCATAATTATAATGGTCAAATAAATCCTTTAAGCCAGAAAAAAAAAGAATAAACCGTTCAAATTGTACCTATACCTATTCAAATCACTTTAATAATCGAATTTAAGGGAAGTAAATTATTACGTAGATGGTCATAAATACCCATTGCCGAGTTGCCGAGTGCCTGGATGGCTTTAACCACAGATCAATGGCTTTAACCATGAAATATATATTTTTTTTATTCTTCTTCCCCAGTCCTGTCAACCCAGTAATAAGAATGCAGTAATGTCAATGTTCACTCTAACACAATCAATAAAGATATACTCGTATTTTTAACGACCGACTTCAAAAAATGAAGAGGTTCTCAATTCGACTGCATTATTTTTTTTGTATGTATGTTACGCGAAAACTCCGGTTATAATAATGATTGGTGAACTGATTTTGATGATTCTTTTTTTTTTTGCTGGAAAGTCGGTACCTCAGTATTGGTCCAATTTAAATTTGAAGAAAATATTCCACCTCTAAGGGTGGCACACTAGGGGATGAATCGGGTTTCGCGCACTTTCCAGTAACCGATTTCAATAAACCTTGGCAAATAGATGTAATTCCACGAACTTTTGAGATCGGTTTTTAGTACTCTGTTATTTGAAGGTACAAGCAAATCCTATGAAAGTCAGAACTTCATCAGACTGTACCGCTGGAACGTTACTCTGATTGGATGTTGGTAAGCTATAACGTGTCTACCAACATTATCATAGTTTTGCGAAAATAGCACCTAAAGATTTTATCTGTCGTTTTTGATGGTTTGTTTCAAAATTTCCTTGTAGAATGAAAACGTTTGCTGAATGAATGGTTTACGTGTAACATTCCTTTTGATCAAAAGGAATGTTACACGTAAACCATTCACTTACATTTATTCACTGTAGTCACAGTACCCCACAAATACATATGTTTTCGACCTTGCATTTAGTTTCTTACGACTTATCTGGGAACATAAGCTACGTAACCAAATATTATTGTAAAGTTTTTAATAATTATTATAATGTTTTTTATAAAAAAAAACCGTCCTCAAAATTTTGTGGAATTACGTCTATTTGCCAAGTTTTTTGACATCGGTTAACGGAAAGTAGGTGAAATCCAGTAAACCAGATTCATCCCCTAACCTGCCACTCTTAGAGGTGGAATATTTTCTTCAAATTTGAATGTAATCACTAATGAGGTACCCCTTTTTCAAGAAAAAAACAATCATCGAAATCGGTTCACAAACGTCGGAGTAATCGCGTAACATACACACAAAAAAAAAAAAAGTCTCTAATATTCCTTAAGTAAAACTGTTAAAATAGTTTAAATTGTCTGTAGTTTATTTGGTGTTGCGGTGAATATACTCGTAGTTGATTATTTTATGTCTTTTTATCAATCGAAGAAACTATTTAAATAACGGTAAAAACTAAACTGTATGTAATTTAAATAGAAAGCCTCTCACCTTCACACAGTTATATTGAAAATGACCAACTAAAAAAATACTGGCACAAAAAAAGAAGACACTTCCGGCGCTCCAAACGTGCACTCGGTGAATGCTAGCAAAGTGTAAATATACCCAAGTTAAACTGGTTTAGATTGTTAATAACTCAACTTATAATACTATAAACGGATAAATTTTGTTTATGTTATGATACGTTTTATCTATTCTGTTTGTATGTAGGTGTCATAGATAAAAAGATGTAATATTGTGTAATTTAATTAAGGAATATTATATTGATTCACGGCTTGATGTATCGGGACACATTCGTCTTTTGTGGGCACGAGTTCTTTCGCCGTTCGTCGCGATAGGTGAATGCGGGTTGTAGACGTTTTATTTATTTATTTACTTTAATTATGTCGTTGTTGTTATGTTACGTTATTTATGCCTTCGAAGCAGTTTCTGTTTAGTCATCTTTGCTGAGCTACCTTCGGGTTGATACACCCGGAGCTTGAACATCGTCCGGACTAGGACGAAGTATTTCTGCTACCTTCGCTGCACGGCTACCAATTGCTCCTCGTCCTGTGGCCTTCCTTCTGCGCCGGCAATTATGTGGATTATTGAAACATGTTTCCGAAGATATTTTTGATCAGTTATGTCGGAGATGAAGATTTCCTAACGATATCTATTAAATTAGTAATACAGTGACAACACTGGTGATCACGAATTTCCTCCACATAAATTCATGATCCTATTTACTGCCCTGCGCTAATTGTGGATACCAATCCATGTTTTTGAAGACATTTTTATCAGTCATGTCATAGATGAAGGTTTTCTTAAGATTTTCTGGTTTGCAGATTTGCTCGATGTATGTACGGTGAAGGTAAAGGTCACTCTTTTTAGAGACCATTGCACACCACTGTGCGCGGGTGTCTATATATATATATCAGATATATATATATATATAAGAGGGATTATATATATATATATATATATATATATATATATATATATATATATATATATATATATATAATACATAGATACATATATATGTATATATTTTCCAAAACCTTCTTTTTGTAGTAGCGACATAATAAATAAATTTGTCAACCAAAGTAAAATTTTCAATTTTCCTAGGAACCGTAAAAAAATAACCTACAAAACTGTCGTAGTGATTCTCGCGCGCCATTACCAGTGTCGTCATCAGATGAAATCAATCCACTCACTAGCTCGGAAAGGCTTTATTTTTCATTAGAAATCTACGCGCAAAAGCGATTTTTCCACGCTAACGTGGAAAAGGTTTTTGTGATTCGAACTTGACTATGGACTGTGGTGTACCTAACTTTATCTTTCGATAAAAAAAACAATGACACGTTTGACTACGCGATTTGTCGTACATTAATATGTAATATAAATCTGTTGGTATATTTTATTATTATTCTTGTTGACATTAAATTGACAACGATAACTCATTTTGTTTATTAAAACTTATTTATTATAGTTCAAATGTTTTCCTTTCACCTACCATTTTCCTCGCTATAGTGAAGTGGAAAGTTGTGTGTTTAGCTCGACAGCAAACGTGGCTCTCGTGACTCGCTACACTCAGAATTCTATTTTTGGATCCTGAGATCTTAGAATCCTACGCTTGCTCAGGTTTCAATACAAGCACTCGCGTCAAGCAACAACTTTGCAGCCTTGCGTAACAAAAAACTATTTTACCGTTTCATTCTTTAATACATTGTGTCTACTCCAACGAATCATTTGTTCAGACTGTAATTATCATTAATGTATTGATTTAGTTTATAGCATTGACGTCATTGGTCGTAATTAAGACGTGGTTTTTAATTTGTCAATTATGTTTTTTTTATATCGACAACTAGGTTGCAAGGAGATTCAAGTACAGTCTACGACATTATAGTACGAGTACAAGAAGCAGTAAAGCTTCTTGTGAAAGAGTTCATCCAGAGAAGTACCGCCACCTTACCTATTTCTACCGCCAAGCGGTAATGTGAACATTACTGCGTTCCTGTTTTGAGGGGTAAGGGAGCTGGTGAAATTACAGGCACATGGGACTTTTCAACTTATGTCTCAGAGTGATGGGCGCAGAGGCAGTGCACTTCAGATCTTTGCGATTTAAAACTATAAGTAGCACTGCAAGGGTAACCCATCACAAACTCGAATTTTTTTTTACCGAAATAACGTTTGTTCGAATTTTCATTACAACGAAAACCGAATTATAACGAAACCGTTGTTCTTTCAGGATATGTTGGATGTTTATTGCAAAGACACGATTAGGTTCGGTTGGGTTAGGTTTAAAAGAAAAAATATTTTCCTCTCAAAATTACCTTCGAGGTTATGAAAATTCGAGCAAATGTTATTTATGGAAAATGTCATTTCGGAGTACTGATAGTTAACCCATTGCAACTTAATGGTAACTTATGATCAGGCGTGTCGTTTACTATCAGACGCTCGACTTGCTCGTCCCTTCACTTAGTATTACAAAAAGAAATTGTTTGTTGAAAATGATTTCATTCTAAATAACTAACCAATAAAAATGATACAACGTTAACTTATATTAAAATACTGCATTTTGTACTTACAACTTTTTTTTATTAACAACCATTGATCAAATGAGATAGCCTATACAGGGTTATTTGTAAAATATTAACAACCACGTAGGACTGTATACTAACATCATAAACAACTCTTATTCCATGACTTTTAATAATTTAACTGATTTTACCTTCGTCAAAAACAAAAATATTTAAATACATGCATATACGGCGATAACACTGTTCGGTAACAAAAGATATCACGCAGGAGGCCTTAACAAATGCAGATCTAAAAAGAGTCAGATAGTATAACGAAAACTTAAAAGTTTATTTTTGACACATTATGCCTACATTTTTGGACCCAATTGTGTACCGAGGTACAACTTAGGTCAAAAAAATTCTAAAATTATGATGAAAATATCCATTCATTGAAATATTTTTCATCTGGTGGACTGTCAACAATTTCCGCTTTTCGAAGAATCGTGATTCCATCTTCTGCATGTCGCACCGTAGTATTAATATTGCCGATTTTAGGTTGTTTACCTATACAGATCGCACAGTTCCAAACAGCTCTATGTTCAGCAGTTTTTGTCTATCTTTAGGTCTAAGTTGAATGGAAGAAAAAGTAGATCCTTGTAAATTCTTTTGTAAAATGTTATGGAACAAAAGTTGTTGTTTATGATTTGAGTAATATATTCCTGCGGGTAGTATTTTACAAATAAACATGTATATAGTCCTACCATTAGGCACAGGGCTCCTCACATCATGAAAGAAATTGGGCTGTAGTTCTCGCGCGGGCCCAATACGTACTGGGAACTTCACACCATCATTAAATTGCTTTGCAGATGTGTGCAGGCTCACTATGTTTTCCTTTACAGAGAAGCGCAAAGTAAATTTCAAATTATATTTCGCACGTAAATTCAGAACACTAGTGGTGCTAGCTCTGAATCGAACACGCGATTCTCTGCTAGAGAGAGGGTATATTAAACCATTAGGCTACCACGGCTAGTAGATCATATACAAGTAGTACTAACGTATGTGTACATTTTTTAGGGAACTTTTCGATGTACTAATTTTTTGTATAAACATGAGTCTTGACCCCTTTTACAATGCTAAAGATTTTGCTGGAATAGGTTTTCAATCAACAATGTGACTGTGATCCGATTGTGCCGCTAGTATTTATACTGTGACCATAATAACTGACAGTTCAATTATTTTTTTTTTCATTTATAGGTAGTATTTAATAGACACACGTTTGCCAACAATCTCCTCCTCTATCACATAAGCGATAAAGTTACCTACAATAGTTGTATCTGTCTAAAAACTACCTAATCACCACAGACCACATAAGTATTAGCTAATCACTCTTGCCTTAAGTAGCCACAAATTGTACTTTTCGAGAAATACAGAAAGCAGTAGCGTAATCCATTCCCTACGCATTAAGAGGAGTGGTATGTCGACGACATAAGGATGGAGTATTCCAGGCCTAGTCGAGCGAAGGAGGAACGTTGACAGTGCAACTAAATTGAAAAGTTCCTACGCACAGTTTTTAAAATGTTTTATTATTATTCTGTCCCACTATTGGTCAAAGGCCTCCCATCTTTTTCCATTGATGCCGATTTTGGGAAAAATCTGGCTTGTCCTTTACAAAGGAGTCCAAATCATCCCGGCATTGCCGACGTGGTAGTGAGTCTCTGTTCTGAACTGTAGAGTTTCGAAGTCTACTCGATATAAAACCGATTTTCATAGTTGCTTCAGATAAGTCTTTTAAATTTTTTATTGAATTGATATTCAATTATTGTTTGTGAAATTTCACACAGTAATTACTCCACTAGTTTCTTATAATTATTAATACAAAGATCGAACACTCAGAAAAAATTCCTTCGATCCGACCGGATTCGAACCGACGTCTTCTAGCTTACCGTGCCAGACGCTATACCAACTAAGCCTTTTTATTTACGACAATGGCACTGTTACGAGGTTTGGTTAAAAGGCTAAACCAGTAGTAATTTTCATTTCGCAACCAGTAAATCGGTTAGGGCATAGCGAATGTCGTCAAGAATAATTTACATGTCTGTGGTGTCAATTTTAACATTGCTCTGTGCTCTGTTGCAGGTACGACATAATTGGTGAAATACGACTGTTTTGGTGAGAAATGAGGATGCGCGGGGCGCGGAACAGAGGACAGGCGTGCTATATTTATAGTCAGGTCTATCTTTTAAAATTATATGTAAGTCACCAAAGAGTTATTTAGCAGTAAAATAATATAAGTGTATTCCTTAACGTCTATTCTAAAATTTTGTGAGACGAGGACAACAGAGAGAGGTTGATTCTGGAGATTCGATAATTGTTCCGATGTGCGCGAGAAATAGCCAGTCGTCTCAACTGGCGTTTTATGTTAGTAGTTATGTTCGTGCACCGAAGCGCCTCTGCAGACTCTTCGCGAGAGCCTCTGCGACTATCGTAGACATTAATAGGGTTTTTGGGCCAGAGGCCATTAGTACGCCTTAAGAGTCTATACAACCTCAAATGGCTTTGGTTGTTTCCGCGTAACAGTGAAACTGTTGAATCTATTACTTTGGAAAAAAATATATAGTAAACTTGAGGATATACACTGAATACTTGGTGTGAAAACATGATTCCTAAAAATTTTCTCGATAGAAAAAAAAAACACAAACTTACTTCAAATTTTACAAGAAAACCGCTGTATTCAATAGGTGCTTTACATATACCAATGATTTTTTTATTTTATATATAGAATACGTAAAGTAGACGATATACATTTTCAAATGACTTTAATTTCGTTTGTAAAAAATTTAAATTCTGAAAGTGCCAGTGCTACTGCCTCTCGACCCAAGGAAAATGAACCCTATTAGTACGGGAAAAATTTGAATTTGTAGTGAGGTAGTATCGATTCTTAAGTCAAAATGTAATCTACATATTGTATACGTTTTGCTTTATTACTATAAGCTACTGTATTATTCTTAAATTATTGTTTGCATGTGTATGACGTCTTCTTGTATTATTATTATTATACCTTTTGCACTTATTTTCACCATAGATATAAAAAAAAGGGGAGATATATTACATATCTTACATAGCGTCATTACGCTATGTAAGATCGGGTACCGATGTCGCCACTTTTTAGCTTGTGTGTAATTCAAACTTTACTCTCTATTATCTATTACCATAACTTAAAGACTTTGATTGGGTAGGGCTTAAAACGTGAAAAATTACAGTCACTTGAGTAAGAGTTATATTACAATATTTCATTATTTTTTACATCCTGGTTCAGCCAGTCACCATCAGGTGGCGTTTTAGTAAAAATGCTACCAACTATTACACGTTAGATGGCGCTGAAACTCATTTTTCGTTACACTAAGGACTCACGGAGCGGTTTTCACCCACACCTACCGCGGGACCGCGACATCTGTAAAATGCGATAGTTAAGTATGTAAAATTAGTAGCACATTTCACGGCGCATTTTACGCCTGTAGTGGTGACGGTTACTCGCGGTTGCCGCGGCGGGGTACAGGACGCGATCAACTGCGCGCTTGGCGGCTGTCGTCGCCCGCGCACTTTGGCGGTCAGTTCAGGCCCAATGTGGTGCAGGCGCACGCGGGATGAGTTCTCTATTAACCGCGCGACTTGCGATTAACTCCCACTAACTTCGCGGTCCGTTCCGCAATCGCAACGGTTTCTTGACTGCAACCGCGGCGGCTACGTGCCCGCACAAACTTGCATGGTCGTGAGTATTGAAATAAAACCTTCCAACCAACCTTCTCTTATTTTGAACTCATTGCAAAAACTTAAAAATTAAAAATACTCTACGTTTGATCTACTAGTATAATGGAAGTTAAATATCTAAATTATCTGAAACAACATTACACATACATTTTTCTTTAAGCAACAGCAACATACAAATTGACATGAAATTGAAACAGTTGTCCGAAATATGAGTTGTGTTAAAGTTACTCGAAATAAAATGTTTACTAATAATAATAAAATGAAGGAAATCAATTTAACGTGAATGCTTTTCGCTTCGGTATTTTAGGGACTACAAAAATCATAGTAAGAAATTAAAACATTTCAGTAAAAATGTATGATCAATAAACATCAGTCATAATTAGAATAGAAATTTCTATGGAGACAAAAAAGAAAACATTGAATAATAATAGAAATAGTAACTAAAAATGCAAATAGCCGGTGAAATGTTATTTCACTGGTTTTAAAATATTTGTTTTCACTCAATTTTTTACTAGGTGTATCGCTACAACTTGGCATTTTCACGTCTTACAAGAGATCTTGTATGTACCTACAACGATCACCATGTCACCGTGGCGATGTTTGTAGGCGTGTTACCTCGATATGATCATTTTGATCATATCGAGGCGACACGAACCACGTCCCCATACCAAATATCCTCTTTTTTTCTATATCTATGACTTTCACTGACTAAATTTGAAAATTCAATATTATTCCAGTACTATTCCAATTTTAAATGTAATACAGTTCTTGTCACGGTGCTTTATGAATATTGTATGATTATCATGGAGAACTAAATGTTTGTATAACGAGTGAACACGGGCGGGCTCTCTGTCTCTGTCTGTCTGTCCGTCTGGCCGTTTGGCCGGCTGTCCGGCTGTCCGGCTGTCCGCGCGTGATAATGATTAACTAACATAATTAATTAATTATATAAATATTATTAAATGGTATTAATATACTTTTTCGTAAAATGAAGACTATTTATTTCTCCACAAAACATAGGAAACACAATACTTGAAAACTTACAGAAAATATAATTGAGTGATGACTAGCTGTTCGCTTGCTGCACCAAGCTCATATGCGGAGTGTGTACCAAGTAATAACCTACCTTAAGTAATAACTAGTAATGAGTTAAAATTTAAAGGTTGTGCGTGTGAAATTATTTTTTTTATTTATTTAATTAAGAATTTAAAAATTTTGTGTTGCTAGGGGGTTTAATTAGGGACTAGCAATGCTTTAAGTAATTTTTGTTGGATAAAAAATGTGTTGAATAAAATTTTAAACAGCATGTTTAATTGCATATCAAAGAACAAATACATCAAATCATGTCCATCAAAAATATCGTTTTCGTTAAGTTTTTTTCCCCTTATATTAGTTTTGTTTTAAAATAAAAAAATTATATTAAAAAAAGTTTATTTAAGAGTATTATTCATTGTTCAAAGTTTTAGTAAATACATTTACAAATGAAGTTCTTAAATGAATTGAAAGAATATTTACTTATCGTTCATATTAAATTAAATAAAGCGTCTCAAAATTGTATTATTATAAGATTTTATATATATTTAGATTCATAGCACAGAAGACAAATTTCCATTCTTTCATCAATTATATAGGCAAAGATTTGATTTTATAAACACAACAACAATTAACTACTCTTACATCTAGTAATAAACACTGGGATAAATACTGCAAATATTCAATAAAGGAAATATAAAACATTAAACAATTACTTCGTACTTCGTACCGTCGTAATAAAGCCAAACTTTACATTTTCTACCTTCAGGCGTTAAAACTTCTTTAGTTTCATAATACACAGGTTCTTCCTGATTGGTTGTTTCATAATCGAAAGACATTTGATTGGCCCATTGATTTTTATAAGGTTTCTGATTGAATTTAGTAAAGGGATACGGGAGCTGGTTGGCTACTTTACCTACGTTTATATTTGGAATGCTATAAGGATTTTGATTGGTAAAGGTAGGGTTTAAATTTGGAACATTAGTGTTGGATACCGGGTTGTAAAATATAGGAGATGGATAACGTTGGAACGCGTAATTTGGGTTTGCGAAGTATGGCTGTTGCGTTTGAGGGGTATAATCTTTAACAGCTTTGTTAACAGTTACTTTTGTAGCAACCTTTTTATATTCATTGCGTCTGGCATCTTCAATTCCATATTTTCTAGAAATGCCATCATCATCTTTTTGTTCCTTTTTTTCATTACCACGGGCTGAAGATAAATACTTAAAAAGCTCAGCTGTTTCATTAAAAACGTCAGGTTTGAAATGGATTTCAACTTTGGTTGGGGTATCGTCACCGGTCCCATGTCTATAATGAAGTGTACATGACGATGGTTCAGATATTTCTTGCCAGTCTTCCTTGATCATGTCTGAGGCTTTCTCTGCTATCATGATGATCGGTGCGTTTGTGTTACCATTCACGATATTTGGCATTATGCTGCCGTCGACAACTCTTAAGTTTCTTACACCGTAAACCTGTAAAAATTAACATATTACTTATATTCTGTGTGATTTAGAAAAACGTAGGTAGACTTACGTTTGTTTATGAAACAAGACAAGATCAAAGATCACGAGTTTGTGGCACCTACAATATTTATATGAGTAGGCATCCAAGTTATTCGAAAATATTGTAATATCTTCACAGTGGCAATGCCCCTCAGATCTTTGCGATTTAAAGCTCTGAATGACACTACAACTACTGTTGTGGACAAGCGTGTAGCTTACCATCAAGCGCACGACTTCATCGTCCCGTCACTTAATAATAATAAACAGGTTATTGTTCTTAGGTTTTCCTTTACCATAATTTGTTGTCTAAAGAAAAAGTTTACGATCACTGCTTTTTTGTTTACGTTTTTGTACAAATATCTACAAGCACATTATGGCGCACATAGTTACGTTTATGTTGATTGGAGATCTTTATCTATAGTTTAATTAGTGTTTGATAATATATAGAAAACTTCAACTTCAAGTATGCTTATTATACGCTGTGTTATAAACTACATTTTAGTATTATTTTATGCATCATCAAGTATATAACCAGAAATAGAGACGAAATAAGGGCCATCCAGCTCTGGCAACTCATCAGGCAAATGGGCCTTATGTCACTTTTAAATATCAACACTCGTTTGGACTAACATCACAAATTAGAAAGCTGAAATATGTGGGGCGCACTATAAGTTTCCAGAATGAATAAGAAAAAAATACTACAAATGGTCAGAAATGAATTTATATTTATTATATTTTCTCAAAATATTCTCAGTTAGCGTTAATGCACTTTTTCATACGAATGAACCAATTTTGAAAACATTTATGCCACTCCTCCGTGACAATCTCTGAAACATATTTTTCATACTCTTCGACAGCTCTTCAGTTGATAAAAATAGTTGACCGCGTAACTGGTTCTTAATTTTTGGAAATAAATAAAGGTCACATGTTGCCAGGTCGGTACTGTACGCGGGATGGCTCATAAGGTCAACGTTGTTCACCTTCAAAAATTAATTTGTCTGTCTGGCCGTGTGAGAACTGGCATTAACGTAGTGCGAGATGATACGTCGTTTATGGTTATTTTTATAGAGTTTGTCAATAACTTCCGGCAAACAAATGATACCAATCACTATTCACGGTACAACGATTCTCCAAAGTAGCCACATGTCCAGTTTTATTAAAAAAAGAAGCAATCATCCGCTTAGAGGCACTTTGCACGCGCGCCACCTTGGTTGGTTTCGGCTCATCTCGAAAGACCCATACGCCCGATTACTGCTTTGTTTTGAGATTGTAACTATAAATCCATGTTTCGTCACCTGTTATGTCCCATATCAAATTTGACGCCCCTTCGTTGAATCTGGTAAGTATGGCATTGCACCAAGTGACGCGATCCGTTTTTTGAGCCTCAGTCAAATTGAGTGGGATCCACAGAGAGCATAGCTTTCTCACACCCAAATGTTGAGTAGTATTGATTGTATTTGACTCATGCCTTTGCCTAAAGATGCCCGAATTTCATGGTATGTCATATGCCTGTCTGTTTTGATCATACGGCGGGCGCGCAGCATCGATGTTTTTGTTGTTCACAGCAGTGGGCGGGCGACCATCACGACATTCGTCACTGAGATTCACACGACCGCGTTTGAATTCTGTAAACCAGCTATAAATAGTCGTCTTGCATGGTGCTTCATCGCCAAAATCATTTTGAAGCCGAGCGAAGCTCCGCTGAGCTGTTTAATTACACTTAAAGTCGTAGAAAATCATACTACGAAAATTTTCACGAGTTAATCCATGGTGATGTAGACAACCAATATGTAACATGACGCCACAATGTAAAAACAAGTGACAGGCAGATGAAACAAACTGTATTCTACAGCCAAAGATTTCCACTTTCAAATGTTGTAATTAGTTTTTAAATATTGTTTATGTAAGTGGCCAGCTCCGGAAACTTATAGTGCGCCCTGTGTAGTACAGCGCCAACAACTGACCTGTCTGTACGTCTCCGTACATTCCAAAAATATTCTGTATTTATTGTAATAAAGATAATATCTCTAACTTTAACTGTTCCATTCGGTGGTCTGGAAAAATCAGCAAAATATCTTATTACTAAAGAAACGGAATCACATTTCATCGGTAATTAAATATGTAATTTTTCAATTTTCGTCCATTAAAGGAAAGCTCAAGTTAAAGAGATCGATTTGAAGTGGAACTATTGACAACACCCGTCAATTGTTTCGTATTCACCGTAATGATTTTCAGACTAGTTTTCAAACAAATTAAATGACATTTCGTCTCTATTTCTGGTTATATACTCGATGTTATGCATACAGTATATACTGGGTGTATATTCTAATTTACCAAAGAAATTGTAGGGGCAATAGTACTATATGTTATTCTTGCGCCTAGGCAACTGTGACCTCAAGTCTATTCACTTTTACTATAGGGACAGCAATGCAAAAAAATATTCCAGTTAGTTATATAACGAAATATTTGTATATTTTGGTTATACCAAGAATAGATTCACGATTTTACGCACTAACTCAAAAGCGTTTCAAGCTGTTGCGCCATGATGTATCCTCGCAAAAATTAAGACATCTCGATGTCTGCTGTTTCGTAGTTCTAGTCATTACATTAATCAACATCAACCCATTTGTACGTCCCACTACTGGGCGCGGGTCTCTTCTCAGGCGAGCATTTAGGCTATAGTCCGCTACACTGGCCCGACGAGGGTTAGGGACTTTACACGTTTTCCGAGGCTTGTCAACTTTCTTCGACATGCAGGCTTCATCACAATGTTTTCATTCACCGAAAAGCTAGTAGTAAAAATCAAATTAAATTTCGTATATAAATTCATTTTCTATATAAACTTTCTTCCGTGGCCGAACGGTTACTATGCCACTGACTGACTGACTGAAACACAGAGGTCCCAGGTTCGATTCCCGGGTCGGGAGAAATATTTGTATGGCCTACATTTATTTCCCTCGTGAGTTAGGGCGTAATTTGTGGTTGTGTATCTATTGCGGGGCTATGTTGATTGTGTGCGTTATTATTATCATAATTTCGAAATACTCTAGATGTGCGAGCCCGGATTCGAAAACATCTGCTTGACAGGCGATGGGTTAAACCATTATGCTACCATAGTTTTTTTCTAGTCGCCCTCTATCGTGCTAACCCTACTGGTACTCGATGCATTTGGTTCTCAGACATGTTCAGAAATGTTTGGGTTACTTTCAAAAATCGAATACGGAAAGTTTGTCATTTATGTACCGTACGACTTCTTCCCGGCAAAGGTCTGCAACGTATAAAAATCCATTAGTGTCTACTTCTCTAAACTTTTAAATCTGCCTACTAGTAATCAACTATGTAAACAGGCAAAAGAAAAACTCATACAGCCAACTGCCCAGTATTTGCGAGAATTAGAAACACCTATCTGTACCTCTTACTTAAAAAAAAGAAAATGGCGGGTAACCTTAAACTAAAGTGTTATAATATTCGTTTGTTTTTCGTCTTTTTTGTATTTAGGTCGCGAAAATCAGTGCTAGTGAGAAGAGCGATAACGAAAATACAATAATAGATACACATTGAAACACATCATCAGAAGTTCAGCAGACTATAATTATTAATGTACCTGGAAAAACAATAACATTTTTTTTTAGCAATTGTCTTAACACGTCAAATAGGTATTACTTGTAATATTAATTATTTCCTCACATTGTTTGAGCTTGACTCGTATTAATACAAGCCTCACTCGCGCTCGTCCTTATAACTCATACTCATTCAGCAATCCCTTATTTCCCGGCCTCTGCAATACTATTTATTAAGTTTAAAATACCAACCCTCAATCTAGGATCTACTACAGCTTCAGGATTCACAGCAGGTCCCATAGCACATGTCCCTACAGGATGGTATATAGTCAAGGAATGGTGCCTAGCCTGGCACTCCAGGTGCTCAGCTGACATGAGCTCGTAGTTCGCACAGCCAGGGTTACGGTGCGGGTTAGGACGTGCATTGAGCCGCTGCAAAGCAGGCTGGTTCACTAGCTCCTGAACTATACGGGCGCCTTCGATCTGAAATTTAAATATGAATTTATCACATCACGTTCTAGTTACGAATTCGTTAATAACTGACATAAATAGAGTCAAGTAATTGGTTGGTTTAAATTTCCTACTGCATCACACGTGATATTAGAGCATTGTCATTGGTTAATTTTAAATTCCTAATCAGACATTCTTGTCATAACTAACATAATCGTAACATTTTTAACGAAATTGAGTCTTTAACATGTCTGGAATCAGCATAACGAAATCTACAAGCCCCACTTTTCGGTTTTTTAATATCATATTTAGTTTTAGTTTTATTGTTAAGCAAAATAAGCGAAATTGACATTTGTCAAAGAAAAAAAGAAAATGTTAGGTGCCAATATCTCGAAAGTTCCAAAATGCAAACGCATTAGTTATGATAAGAAATGTAAATGCATTCTAAGTTGTTACAGTTAATTAGACGAGTAAATTACGCAAATTAAACATTGCGTAATGATAAAATCGGTTATCAATAGTATCGTAAACATGAATAATAAATACAATGTAATCAGTTGGACAAACCGCAGAGCAAAGACAAACTTAATTACGGGTAACAATAGTATTTAATAATATGAGTGCTTAGTGATTATATTATTATAAAAAACGAGTACTTTTGTCCTTAAATAAATGCGTACAGGCAGAAACGTTAATTACTAAGACGAACAATGATTGGAAATTAAACTATAAAAACAGGAGGTTCTCAATTGGACTGCATTTTTTTTTTCAATTATTTTTTAACCGACTTCAAAAACGGAGGTTTTCAACTCGACTGTATGTTTTTTTTTTGTATGTATGTTACGCGATAACTCCGCCATTAGTGAACCGAATTTGATGATTCTTTTTTATTGGAAAGAGGGTACCTCCAGTAGTCTCATTTAATTTTGAAGAAAATCATCCACCTCTAAGGGTGGCCGTTCACGCATGAAGATTCATTATTATAAATAGCGTCTAAATTTTATTATCAGGAGCAATTATTTTAATGGTTGATTTTGTTATTCTCCAATTCAAGGCGTTTTTCTCTCTCAATATACTTTGAGTAGTGAGAACCGATTTTTATTATCTCCTGTATCAAGTTCTGTATAGTGGCGAACTAGGGAATGAATCCGGGTTTGCGCACTTTCCGGTAACGGATTTCAATAAAACTTGGCAAATAGATGTAATTCCACATACTTTTGAGCTCGGTGCTTTTAGTATTCTGTACTGAGATTATTTGTTGAAAAGAGGGTACCTCAGTGTTGGTCCTATTTCAATTTGAAGAAAATATTCCACCTCTAAGTGTAGCAAACTAGAGGTGATCCAGTTTCACGCACTTTCCGGTAACTGATTTCAATAAACTTGGCAAATTAATTAATTTCACGAATTTTGGAGGTGGGTTTTTTTTTATAAAAAAACTTACAATTATGCGAATTAAATAACATAAACAAACAAAAAAAAGCAAAAATTTGAAAAGACTGTTATACGCGATTTAAATCCGAAGAATAGTATCATTTCCTATTTATAGCTGTCGCCAAAACCTAAGAACTCGATATGAACAATAATTTTAATCATTTTCTTAAATACATTTACTTTTTTAACTGTGCGGCTTTGTAAATACTTTTATTTTAGTGAGTCAAAATCAAAATCAAAATAATCTTTATTTCATGGGTAAGCATTATTTACACTTGAAATCGTCATATTGGTTAAACTCTACCGCTCATTCGTAAGGCAGATTCCCCTGAGAAGAATGAGCAAGAAACTCTTTGTAAATAACATTTGTACACATTTACAATATATTTTATTTTTGTTTTGAAACATCAGAGATCGCGACTACCTCCATGGACTAAACGGGTTACTACCACGGATTTTTGTCATCCAAGTACGCAGATGTTGCATAATAACCTTTAGTATAAAGTTTTTGTCTCACTATGGTTTTAAACCTCGTGAATGGCAAATTTTGTATATCAACCGGAATCTTGTAATAGAAACGCATACATTGCCCCTTAAATGAATTTGTGACTCTGATAAAACGACTATCAAGAACAGCTGGTTTATTTTTGTTCCTCGTATTAATGTTAAGTCGTTCAATATTTTTCATAAAGAAATTACTGTTCCTCTTAACATAAATCACATTTTCATAGATGTACTGTGACGCTAATGTAAGAATGTTAATTTTCTTAAACGTATCTCTCAAAGATACTCTGGGGCCCAGATTGTAAAACCGCACTTTCTGCACGACAAAGATTATATTGATATCGGCGGCATTACCCCAACGCAAAATGCCGATTAGTTTGAATAGTGTGTTACGGTAATAACTTTAACCTGAACAACACTGCGAAACAGGAATATAAAGATTTAATGTGTTTTATTATTTAAAAGTAGGTACTTACCATAACATTCACATCATGAGGATCAGAGTAATAATTCGGATATATACGCGGCGGAGAATAAGGACTCGCATCTCTGAGCTTTAAATAACCTCTGCTCTTCGGCCGCAGTAGCAACGGTACCACAGAAAACGATGGTTCGTACAATATATCTTCATATAATTCCGCATACGTCTCGTCCGTCAATCCATTAGCTCTTTTACCAAATAATCCACCGTCCATATTATCTGCTGTTGGTGCAATGAACAACTGAATATCGGGGTAATCTTCTGTGGGATCTTGGTATTTCGTATTAACGAACGCCATAGCTTCTGCTTCCATCATGCTATAGAACAAACCGTTTTTATTTATAGCAAAGTCTATAAGACTTGAAAGAGAAAGCACTGAACGTAAGTTAAAACAATAATCTGTTCCATTTGCGTAAGGATTATCGAATAAAAAGGAATGGCCACCCATCGCTACATGATCTTGAAGATTCTTTCCAACACCAGGTAGATTTGCTATAGGATATATACCAACTTCTTTCAGTTGTTCAGCTTCGCCTATTCCTGATAACATTAATAGCTGTGGTGTTTGGATCGCTCCTGCAGATAAAATCACTTCTCTGCTAGCTTTAATGATTTGCGTGTGTCCGTGTTTTGAAAACAACACACCATACGCTTTTTTGTCTTCATCAATGAGCACCTTTTCTACCAAGGAAAATATGCTAACGTGTAAATTTTCTCTCTTAGCAGCAGGTCTTAAGAAACCTTTTGCTGTACTGCACCTAAGACCATCTTTGACCGTTGCATGAGATCTGGTGAACCCTGTTTGCTGTGCTCCATTAACATCAAGTATTTTATAACCGAGTTGTTCTCCAGCTTCCAAAATATCCCTAGTAATCGGTTGTTCATTGTTGAAATATTCAATTGTTAATGGTCCACCAACGCCGTGATAAGGGCCATTATGGTATTCTGGAATCCTCATGTCTTCTGACTTTATAAAATACGGCAGTACTTCTTCATACGACCATCCAATGTTACCCATGTTGGCCCAATTATCATAATCTTTTTTATTACCTCTAATGTATAGCATCGCATTTAAAACACTCGAACCACCAAGCACTTTGCCTCTAGGCCACTTACACCGTTTATCAACCATGCTTAAGCAATAAGAATCACTGGGTTCTGTCACAAATTGCCAGTCTATAGATGATGTTTGTAGTGTAGGAAATAACACTGGCAACTCCGATAAGACATTCTCATCTGATCCGGCTTCTAAAAGTAAAACTTTCCAGTCAGGATTTTCGGAAAGACGACTAGCTAGCACAGATCCTGCAGATCCTGCGCCGACTATAATAAAATCGTAACAATCATAAAGATTCTCCACTGGTCTCACTCTGTGTTCTGCGTCCTCTATATCTGGTCTATATATATGTATAGCCATTCTCAGGACAATCAGGGCCCCCAAACCTGGCAATAGGCCGAATATGATTCGGGAAGAGGAAACCATAGATTTAATTGCGGTCGAGCCATCGCTTATCATTTTGCCGAACTGCCTTCGAAGCAAGCAATGTCGTAACTGGCGATATGAATTAACCATTCCGTCTTTGCTGACTTAGAAAATTCGTTGACAACATCAGGTATTGTTTTGAATAGAGTAATTATTAATGTAGAAGTTTACATGTAGAAAATAATAAATGAATAAATGTACAGTTATATAGAACTTGTTTGGTTGTATACTTTATTTCATGTATTAGCAGGTACGGGTAATCTACATTACTTAGAAGAAAAAAAAATGGCTGAGTAGGTGACAATATTCAAATTCAAACATTTTATTTCAGTGTAAGTCCATAGATGTTACTTACAAAAAAAATTAAAAAGAACATGCTCTGTAAAAAAATTGTATAGTCTATGTTAGTAATGAAAATTATCATAATACTAAATTTAGTTGAATTTATAATACGAAGCAAATTACGATTAAATAAATGAAATCGAATTACCAACCATATCAAATTTAGGCTATCAGCGGAAACGTGGTGTAACCCACATTTAATTTTCTGTTTCTACAATATTACTTCAAATGTTACTAAAGTACATAATAATTATTACATATATGCATGCTATTATCACGTTTAAAAAATATTTAATCATAAAATTTTTAATGCTTGGTGATGAGGCGAGAAATTTGTGTCAGGATCGTACCAAGTGAACTGTGGCCTCTACTTACCCCGATGGGATAAGGGTGTGAAGTGTACGTGTGGGGAATATTTAAGTTGCAAAATTAATTTCATTTTAGTATAAAATGCAATTTGGCCGTGTGGCGATATTTTTTATTTATTTCTTATTTCAAATATACCGAAGTCTCCAGTAGTAATCTAGCAACTTATGCAAATACATATTATATACTGTAGGCAGCTGCGTACAGCATATATATTCTGTGTTTATTTTAATATACGGGTAATATTAGTACAGTAATCGGGCACATGTCATTACTCTGTACAAACCTGTGTTACATTGCAGCGTCAGCGTTAAGTTACTTTGCTTTACGTTGCCATAAGTATTAATTATGATTTTAAGCAACTTATTACAATAAGTTACGGTTGAATTACCATTGTTACAACATTGGTACATAAATATTCAATATTAAAAAAATAAAAAGTCTTTAAACACACATTAACTTACAGGTTTATTGAAACTTTCACCACAAAAAACAGTCGGTTCACAATTTTAAACTAAGTTCAAAATAAATTACTTATAGGTACAATAAGTTAACAGTCACACTGTGGTTCAATTGCACACATAAAATTGAAAGGACCTAGAAACTAGAAATTACTGATTTTAGTTTTTGTTGACTTTCGTAGATTTCTAATAAACATACTCCGTCTAAAAGAACATTTTGCTATTTTCGAAACTCATAAAGATGATATTTTTTTAGTATAATTCAACGTAGTTAAGCTAAAAGGATCCAATGCACAAAATTATCAAAAAATGAGTTATATGTACCAAACGGTTCCTAAAGTCTAACCTCTTAGATCAGCAAAAAATCCAACATATAAACATAAATAAATATGTCTGGAGTTACATGATATTTGTAAATTTTGAAATAAAACATGAGTGAAACATTTTTAAACTTCAAACTGCCATATCTCGAAAGTGACTGGATGTGCATTGGATCATTTTTGTGTAACTACGTCCAATTGTTCGTCTAAAAAGAAACAACTTTGATTATGGGACACACAAAGCGAAAAAGAAATATACTTATATGACCAAAATGCATGGACTAGCAGATTTTGTTTTAAATATTTAAATAGCAAAAATTGTATATTTTCATGAGCACAGTTACCTTTTTAAAAAGTCCTATTTATTATTTTATAAAGACCCGATGAATCTTTATTTATAAAATGCACTGCCTTTCCAGGGTAATTTTTAATTCAACATAGTATAATCAGGAAATAAACGAGCTCGAGAAAAAAATATCACTTCGGAACTTTGTGTGCCCCCCACTAAATATTGCTGAAAATGACTGACTTTCAAAGTTCAATTCACTTAACATTCAGTTTCAGCTTTTAATCCTCGTATGAGACATTAATACTGATACGGACTCTCTTTTGTACATCACCATCAGGCGTAATATCTGGATACTCTCCTATTCAGCCAAAACTCCTTAATCATATCACTACCTTTCTCCCCTATCATGATTATAGGAGCGTTCGTGTTGCCACTTACTAGATTAGGCATTATACTGCCATCTATCACACGCAACCCTTTCACTCCGTACACTCTCAATTGAGGGTCAACAACTGCATCAGGGTCCCAGTATGGTCCCATCTTTGCTGTTCCCACAGGATGGTAAATGGTACAAGTGTACTGGCGTATCATGCATTCCCAATATGCGTCTGTATATCTTTGTACACTCACACAAGCAGGGAAAACGTGCTTGTTTAATACAGACCCATGACGCTGAAAAGCTTTCGTTCTTGATACAGCAACGGCTATCTTCACTCCTTCGACTAGAGTTTTCACATCCATCTCATCCATCAAATAATTCGGATAAATGTAAGGATAGTCGTAAGGATTCGCACTTCGTAACTGGATGAAGCCCTTGCTTTTAGGACGCAAAAGCATTGGTATAATACTCCAAACATCCATATTGTCTATAGGTCTAAACACAGCGTCGTAAAATGTGTCCATCAGACCGTGGACTTTTCGTAGCTGTTCGCCTCCGTCAGAATTTGTGGAACCAGATATGAAATGGAATTCAATGTCGGGAAAATCTTCAGAAGCATTCGCGTATTTTGTATTAACAAATGCAAGACCTTCCACTCCTCCCATTATTGTCAAAGGCCCTTCTCCTAACACGGCGTATTCCATCAAAGTGCTTACTGTATGTAGTCGATGTTCTACTATAGAAATTTCTTTATTGACCATAAACGCCAATCCTCCCAAACCTATGTGATCTTGTAGATTTTGTCCAACTTTTAAATTCTGTATCACTGGGATTCTATGCTTTGTCAATTCATCCGCCGGTCCTATACCAGACAACATTAATATCTGGGCTGAATTAATGGTACCTGCTGATAAAATGACTTCTTTACGAGCGCGGATACGATATACCATTTTATTCCTCACAAACTCGACACCGAAAGCAATTTTAGTCCGAGGGTCGATCATCACTTTAGTGACATGGGAATGCTTGGCTATATGTAGATTCTTCCTGTCTTTTGCAGGTCTCAAAAACGCCTTAGAAGTGGAACATCGACTACCACGTCTCAAAGTCCCTTGGGCGACCATAAATCCAGTTTGATTCTCTCCATTTATGTCTCTATTCGTGTACCCAAGCTCTAAACCCGCTTCAATGAAACTGGAAACTAGAGGTGTATGGTAAGGTGCTTCAGCTACTGTCAAATATCCCCCTGTACTGTGATATGGAGTTTGCGCCAAGTACGGGTTATGATTGTCTTCAGATTTTTTAAAGTAGTACAGGATATCTTTGTAGCCCCAGCCCTTGTTGCCTAGAGATTCCCAATTGTTGTAGTCCTTCTTATTGCCTCGAAGATACAGCATGTAGTTGAGGACAGAACTGCCGCCTAGGACTTTGCCACGTGGCCAGTTGCATCGACCACCCTCCATAGCTGAAAAGTTATGATTTATTTGGAAAACATTGTGCAACTAGGCGTATCTAATATATAAAATTATCATTAGTATCACTTTATCAACATCGCTCTCGTCTAAAAAATACATCAATATTGTGCTAGGTATTATATATTCTTATGTATTCGGTGAAGTTGTAGTTCAACGCCGAGGCACCTACGATTATGACAAATCTTTGTTTATCGAAGAGACAGGACTACACGTCTGATTAAATTATTTACCTAAGCAGCTGGTCCCTTGCGGTTCAGTCTTATACTTCCAGTCTAGCTTGCTGAGCTGTAGGTAGCCGGCGAGCAGAGGTACGTCAGAGATCTCCGTTTCGTCACCTCCAGCTTCCAGAAGTAGTATCTTCCAATGACTGATTTCTGATAGCCGATTTGCCACTACTGCACCTGAAATCAGTTTTTGTGTGTTTTATTTTAACGGTAGAAACAATTACTCGATAATGGTTTTCTAGACTTGTAAAGAGAAATCTTCATTGTATGTGTATAATAAGTACCTGGGTGGTGGTATTATGATTACAAAGCCCGCCTTACACTTTTAGTAATTCATATTCTGCCTGCTAGCAATCATGTTTGGTAGTTGTTAACCCATTTTGAGGAGAAGGTTTCAAAGAATTTAAATTTTATTTCTATACCCTTGACACAATCCAGAACGTTAGAAAATCATGCATGAATTTTTATGATTTGTAGTCCAGTAGCATGATGACAACACACCAGCTTGCTTGTACTGTTTTTCTCCTTGATCGGTGACCCATGAGGTTCTTGGCCTCCGATAATAAAAAAATAAAACTTGCACGAAGTTCTTATCTGTTTATGGTATCATGTCACATTATTCATAGCTCTACTATCTTTTTTCTACAAATCTTTACAATTGTACTTACTAACCAGCAGAGCCGGCTCCGACAATAATAAAATCGTACTCCGGTAGCATAAATTCGTCCCCCACGTCAGTAGGTCTTCCTTCAGGATCGGTCTGGTCGTATTGAAAGTACGCTATCGCGGCCACCAGCATTGGAATGAACCAGGCCACCTGAAAATTATTTTTTATAAAGAAACGAGACTACAGCGGTAAATCACTGGTTCGCTTCCCGTTAGGGCCAGGTTTTTAGGAAACAAAAACAGCCTGATTTTCAGAACAAAATGTCAAATCGAAATCCATTCGCGATATTTCATTTTCCAAAATACATTTCAAATAATTTCACAATTAGATTAAGTCAAGTCTAATTTATGTGCTACCCGATTAGGCCCTTGAATTGAAGCTAGGGAATTATCTTTGTACTATAGTACTTGAGTTTACTGTAATCGTGTGGAAAGTACTTAGTAATCAGAACAAATTAATTTAGAAAAGTTCGTTTACTACTTACCATCGATAGTCAAACGTACAATTACCTTGTTTAGACCGCTGTACTGAGATTGTTAAAATTGAATGGCAAAAAGTAAAAGAACCGCATTTGCTATTAATATATTGTAAGGCGTTAAGCAATTTTTAAGTGTCTGTATGTGAGCTCCCCTCAAATAATAATTCTTAACTGTCACTATCACATACGAGATAGTGAAAAGCGCGATGATTGGACATTGATCAAAGTATAATTTGCGCAATGTGCGTTAATTACCTGCGTACCAGCAGCAGCGATGGCCGTTCCCGAGATGACGTCTGCCGCCAGCGAGTTCACTATCGAGCTCATGTTTGATCCTGGAACAGGAGACAGTACGGACAACGGTACATCGACACATTTTTGTTCGAAAATCGCCTCCATTGCAACGGAACAAGATATCGCAATGTGTAAGCTACACATGTGATGTGCTGGCGTGTGTACATGATTTGATTGATATTACCTACACTGTTATTTGAATTGGTCTCGCAACGCTTAGCGGTGAGCCGTGTCCCGCTTTTATTTCCAGGACGCCATTTTTTTCTTGTTAGTGACTTGACGTCTTGACATCTTGCCTATTTCTACCACCGAGCGGTAATGTGACTTTTGATATTACTGTGTTCCGGTTTTGAAGAGTGCTGATGAAATTACAAGGGACTTGTCAATTTATGTCTCGGGGTGAAGAGCGCAGTGAATATCATGAAGTTTTTACTGCCATGTTTTTTCAGATAACTCTTTGTATCCAGATACCCTAATATCTAACTACTCTTATAGATTTGTCTGTATATTTCTGGATATTAAAGTTATGGTGTTTAAAATCTGCATAACACGATTGAGGTACCGCGATACAAT
The DNA here is from genome assembly GCF_003589595.1 of Hyposmocoma kahamanoa. Taxonomy (NCBI): domain Eukaryota; kingdom Metazoa; phylum Arthropoda; class Insecta; order Lepidoptera; family Cosmopterigidae; genus Hyposmocoma; species Hyposmocoma kahamanoa. The sequence continues at coordinate 540,847 of NW_020653711.1, forward strand.
CCTATAAAGTAATCACGACACCTTTCTTCAAGTTAAAAGGAAGGATAACCTGAATTCCATCGGGTACCGTTACCCGGTCTTGCACGCACGTACAATACTTTAAGCAAGCTGTTTTGGATGACACAGTTTTCGTAAGGTATTGTTCCATTTGGTACAACAGCTAATCGCACAAACTTAAAAAACATGACTTTCTACCACTGTGCTGTCGTCTGCGTACCCAAAGAATTAAATTTAATTAAAAAATATACCGGGCATCAGTAGCAGGTCGTTGATATGCAGCAAAAATAGAGTGGCGGAGCGGACAGATCCCTGAGGTACACCGGCATTTATACCATGAGGAGCACACGAGTAACCATCTACAACTACGCGGATTATCCCACCCTTCAGAAAATCGCCTATCCATGTGCAAAAGCCAACAGGAATTCCGTAAGCTTGAAGCCTGTTTAACAGGCTATCATGCCAAACCCTATCAAAGGCCTCTGATATGTCGAGAGACACGGCAAGCGATTTACCGCGTTTCTCGACAGCCTCGCCCCATAAATGTGTGGCATACGCAAGAAGATCCCCAGGAGATCGACCACGGCGAGAATCATATTGTCGGTTACTGAGAAAATCGTTATCTTCGAGGTATCCAAGGAGACGGCTGTTCAATACACGCTCCATAGTCTTACAGAGTATGGAGGTGATTAAAAATCTACATGTTTTAACCGACTTCAAAAAAGGAGGAGATTCTATTTTTTTTGTTATGTCTCAAAGTGATGAGCGCAATGGCTGTGCACCTCAGATCTTTGCAATTTAAAGCTCTGAGTGGCACTGCAACTGTTATGGATTGGCGTGTAGCTTACCATCAGGCGCACGACTTGTTCGTCCCGTCACTTGATGTTATAAAAAAAACAGATATATGTAATACATGACTATATCCATGTATTAACAATCAATACATACACATATATGTATATGCAATGCCTACACATATGCCAGTCAAATGCATGTGATATTTTCAATGAAAATAAAATGTTATAGTGACCTATTCTGACCGACCTGTTCTGATAATGGAATTGGCAGACAGATGAGAGGAACTCCTCGACAGTGTACAGCGACTACCTAGTGTTTGGGCTCATATTATTAGTTTTGATGAGGACTTCCATATGCGTTTCAATTGTCATTGAGGAGGCCGCGGCAACGAACACAGCGAAAACGGACAAGCAGACTTTTCAGGTCGGTCTTTTTTTGTAATAAAAATGTATAATAATAATAATTATTATTATTATTGGCAACCAGAGCATCTTACCAGTTATGACTTTAGTAGCAGTAGAGCTTCTTGTGAAAGAGTTCGTCCAGGGAAGTACTGCCACCTCAACTACTTCTGCCGCCAAGCATTAATGTTAGCCTAACGTAACGCAGTAGTTCCGGTTTAGAAGGGTACGGGTGCTGGTTAAATTACAGGCACATGTGACTTGTCAACTTATGTCTCAGGGTGACGGGCGCAGTGGCAGTGCCCCTCAGATCTTTTAAAGCTCTGAGTGGCACTGCAACTGTTATGGACGTGTAGCCTACCATCAGGCGCACGACTTGTTCATCAAACTCACTTGATATTATGAAAAAAAGACTTACGCTTGCAAGACATGGACTCTGACTGCGGGTTTGATTCATCGCCTCAAGGTCACCCAGAGAGCTATGGAACGTATTGTATTCGGAGTCTCTCTACGTTATAAGATACGAAATGAAGCAGTACCCTTGTGCACTAAAGTCATCGACGTGGTCGTACGGGTCGCCTAACAGAAGTAGCAATGGCGTATGTTGCAGAAACGACGACCGATGGAGCCAAAGAGTTCTATTCTGGAGACCCGGTTTGGGAAGACGAAGTGCGGACAGATCACCTATGAGATGGTCGGACGAAATTGAAAAGACGGTAGGGACGACCTGGAACAGAGTAGCTGCAAACCGAGGACTATGGAAATCATACCAAGGCATGTGTGTATCCAACAGTGGAATCACTAATATGCTGAGAAGAAGACAAAGTAGAAGAATTATTAGCATACATTACTACGTACACTGAAGATTTCGAATTGAATTCATTGCACTATTCCGCCATGTTTCTTGCACCGATCTCTAAAATAAATGACAAACGATAAAGTTTTATTTTTACGCGTAATAAATAATCTACGAGATGAAACTCGAATACATGCGACAAGAAAAATAATATAAAACAATGGCTAGAGGTAATCTTTCAAGTAATTGCCAAATAATATTTGTGTAATTTTTTTTGTATTGAATGCACGCAATCACGTACAGTTTCAAGTGACTTTATAAAACAATTATAATAATTGTTATTACCAACTATATCACTAGTTATATCGCGTTTTGGTGTTATGGTTTAAAGTCATAAAAATAATAAGAACTAGCTCTTTAACAAACATTTAAAAAATTACTTATTTCGTGTTGCGCAATACCAATATTATTAAACGAAAATCTGACATTTCCAAATTAAAACTTAATTTTTTAAAACTTTGAAGGCCATTTTCCGAAAGTTGACTTTTTTGTCTAGTGACTAAGTGAAAACTGGCAAAATACGAAACTAGATTATTAGCTTCTAGATAATATTTCTAATTCATATTAAAAAGAACGAAAGAAAAGCTTTGCAAAGGTAAAGGTACCTTGATCTAAATTCTAAATTTAGGATTCACAAAAACTAAACAATCAGTACCTAAATTACATTCCAAATACATCCAGAATAACAAAGTTGACGTAGAAAGCGCTTATTGGACCGTGACGTTCACCTATATTGCGAGGTGCGGTGCGCTTGCGCTATCCAGAATGCTAAGTTGTTCCGGTGAAAATTACGCTTATGTAACATGGCGTAATTATTTCAGATCCCGTACTTGATTGATTGAATTACATTATAAAACATGAGACACGTGTATGAAACGTATTTTATTTGTAACCTTTACCGTGCTTAAATATGCGATTGCAAACAACGTGACAAGAGTTCGAGTTTAAAGTGTACAAATGGTTATGGTATGGCATTCCCACAGTACTATCATTGCCGGTTTTGTAGGCTAAGGATCCTGGTGATTTTACCAGCAAATGGGACTTGTCAACTTATGTAATAATATTATATAATAACGCGCACACACTCGTAGCCCCGCACTAGGGAAACTCTGTATCACGGGTGCCGTGGACACACACATAGACAACCACAAATTACACCCAAAGTCACGAGAGAAACAAAATGTAGACCATTCAAATATTTCTCATCCCAGCCCGGGAATCGAACCCGGGACCTCTGCTTGGCAGTCCAGTATGGGAACTGTTCGGCCACTGACGCAGTTAATGTTAATGTCTGAAAGAGACGTGCGCAGCCTCGGATCTTTGTAATCTGTGTGATTTAAAGCTCTTGAGTGGCAGTGCAACAGTTATGGTTCTTGTATGCGACGGGACGAACAAGTCGTGCGCCTGATGGTATGATCAGGTAAAGAGGATGAGAGAACATTTTTATACAAGTATTTTACAGCGACAATAGTCATTGAAACTCGTGATAGAAGTACTGAATCATAACAAAACATCGTAATCTACGAAAGTAATTTCAATTATCGACGAAATCATTGGAAATTGTGAATGAATTGGAAGTTTAAATGTATTTATACCAGTTTATACCATTCTATTATACGTAAGATTATTTTAAAGTACTTTAGAGAAACTATAGTCACGTTTGGAAAGTTCCTTTGTCATAGAAATAAAGTGCCAGATGCCATGTTTTTTTATACTAATCGTTAACATTAAACGAAATATTACTTACCTAGTTATTTATTACTGTAAGCACATAACGTATTTTTCACAGTCGCCGAAAATAGGAAGCAAAGTCTGTGTTCTACAGAGAAACCACTCATGCATTATATCGGATACTAAACACTACACTTTCGCTGATGCTCGATCAATGTTTTCGTCGATTTTTATTTCTACTTTTTGCTTTTACTGTTCAGCCCTTTACAATGCCCGTAAAGAGATTGTAAAATGCTTATTTTGTTTTATTTGACGATCGTTTGTCATTCGTTATCATATATTATACTTTGAAAGAATGTTCTGGAGGTCAAACGCTTTGCAGATTGTTTTCTGATTTCGTTTTCTAAAAATGTAATGTATTAAAGGAGTCTGTTTTATGTTGTTTTAAAATAAATTCACAACAAAACACTGTAGAAGAATCGAAAAGCCTTGAAAAGTATCGTTGTTGCAAATCAATCGTAAAAAATGCAGAACTCACACCGTTATAACACTGTTAAAGAACCATAAGCTCCGTAAATCATTAACAGAAGTATATTAGAGATATAAACGAGTTCAAAACGAATTACGGTTGCGCGTCGCGTTCGAAATACGGTTTTGCTGCGCGCGCGCGTCGGAAGACACTTTCTTTTACCGTATGCCTGTACGAACTGATTCACTGGCGATAGGACGATGGCAGCGGTGGTGGGTGGTACCTATTGACAGCAGTGTACCGTGGTTGGTACTGGGATATCGGATTCCAGAAACTGTACTGTATCAAGGTGTATGAGTCCCGATGGTGGGTGCTCTCTAATGAGAGGGATATCGTTGTGTAGTAATCATTAATATGTAAATATATCACGCTTAGTTGGTAAAAGCGTCTGGCACGGTATGCTAGAAGACGTCGGTTCGAATCCGGCCGGATCGAAGGAATTTTTTCTGAGTGTTCGGTCTTTGCATTAATAATTATAACCAACTAGTGGAGTAATTTCACATAAAAAGTAATTGAATATCAACTCAATAAAAATTTAAATACAATGAATAGCGACATCTCTAGCCAGGGCTGGTAGCTGTAAAGGTATCTAACTGAGTGACGAAATACTTAAAATTTCTCATAGATGGCGCTACGGCTAAAAAGTCGTTGAAAAAACCAAATAGAAAGACACGAAAACAAACAGAAAAATTCGTGAGGTCCGCTGGTTCGTTCCGTGGCTTAGTTGGTATAGCGTCTGCCACGGTATACTAGAAGACGTCAGTTCGAATCCGGCCGGATCAAAAGAAATTTTAACCGAAATTTTCAGTTTCCATTAGTGTTGTTAAAGACAATATGACATACACACATACATATTCAGCGCGTCTGTCACCGAGTGGGGTAGGCAAAGACCATGAACCTCCATTCGCTATGCTTTGATTCTGATTAAAAACCAAGCGTCTTGTATATAGATAACGCGAAATATAGCTTATTTTTAACCAACTTCAAAAAAGGAGGTGTTTCTCAATTCGAGTGTATGGTTTTTTTGTTTTTTTGTATGTATGTTACGCGATTACTCCGGTATTTGGCCGATTTTCATGATTCTTTTATTGTTGGAAAGAGGGTACCTCCATGCTGGTCCCATTTAATTTTGAAGAAAATTATCCACCTCTAAGGGTGGCTGTTCACGCATGAAGATTCATTTTTATAAATAGCGCCTAAATTTTATTATAAGGAGCAATTATTTTAATGGTTGATTTTGCTATTCTCCAATTCAAGACGTTTTTCTCTCTCAATATATTTTGAGTAGTGAGAACCGATTTTTATTATCTCCTGTGTCAAGTCCCGTATAGTGGACTAGGGGATGAATCCGGGTTTGCGCACTTTCCGGTAACCCGATTTCAATAAAAGTTGGCTATTATATATAATTCCACGTACTTTTGACGCTGGCTGCGGCGATTTGTGGCGACACTTAGGGAACTTTCACTGTTGTGACTAAAATTTTAAGCATTAACCTTTGGATTGAATCTACGCATATGTCATATTAGTAAATAAAGTGTTTATTTATCTATCTGTGGACTTGTAACTGGTGATAATTTGTTTAGTGAGTAACCACGAAAGTTAATACCTAAACGGGAAAGTAGTCCGTCTTTGATGAATCATTGATGTTGTTTTTCAATTACTAATTTCGGACAAATTTCACTTTTACTAGCCTATAGCGGATTTAAAGGAAGAGTTAATTGGGTATGTGATGAGTATCAAAAATATAATGCTTCCTATAGGCATAAAGAGTCCACCTTGACATAACTAACTCATTTGCGTTTTGGTAACTTTCGTATTGGCATCTAAAGTTTTTTTAAAAATGTCAATTACACCGATTTTGCTTAACAATAAAACTGAAGTAAATGAGATATAAAAAACACTTATAGGGGGTTGTGGATCTCGATAAGTGGTGGTAAGCGACACGCCTACCCGTGACTGTTATGGACAGGCGTCTCGCTTACCACCAGGTGCACGACTTGTTCGTCCCGTCACTTGGTACCAGAAAAACAAAAGATGCGTATTGTTGATTTATCACCATAATTTTGATATATTTTTTGTGATAATATTTTATTATTAATACAAAAATCGAACACAAGGAAGAATTTTCAACGAATTTTCTTTTTTTCTTTCTTCTTCTGCTATTTTTTAATTAAATAAAACAATAAAAATATATTCTTGTAACTCAAAAGCAACCATTGAATCCTGTCCCCGTTGTCTGATACATTAATTTATTCATAAACATTTTAGTTTGGTTAGTAATCGACTCTACCAGGTATTTGGATCGCTTTCATTTATCTGTCATGTTGTTTACACTTTAAAAGGCTGCTCAACAAATATCGCCTTTAAAAGCCTTATTCAAGTCACCACTATCTAAAAAAAATGTATGTATGTGTTTACATACATACAATTTTTTTTTGTACCACAGAACAAGTGATATAAGGTTTGTTTACATTAAAAAACTAAGTACGCAAAGGCGAGTTTATGCCATTACTTATGGGGTTCGAGGAGGTAACACAAGTACAAGTAACGTTATTTTCCGCAAAGTAACGCCAGCATCTGTAAATTATATAAAGGGATTTCTTCCAACAAACCTTTGAGCAACTGAGAGTTTATTTAATAATACTAAGTGACTAATAGTTGCAGTGCCACGGGTCCCATCAGGTCAGTTCGCTGCGATCATGCGACTTATAAAAGGCCCGAAACGTTGGTTTGTTTGGAAAAAAAAACAAAAATGCGATTTATATCCGAAAAAAACTAGTTTCCAACTGAGAGCATAGTTGATTTTTGGGTTGGCAATGCTGTATAAAACGGAAATGCTACGAATTCAATATTAATAAGAACAACTTACTCGTGACATTGTAATTCCTATATGAATTGTGTAACAAACGTTACTTTCTTATTGGCTGAGTTATCGGGAAAATATAACTACTCTACAAACTGTATTATGTCGAAAACTCTTACGTAATTTTCCATGGCCTCCGCGTTGTGTGATTGTACTATCAATAGGACGCTGGTTCTATGTCCCCATGCCAAAGACTACTCGCTGTCAAGAGGTGCCGACGTGAGTCGAGGAACGTAGACACTTGCTTTATGTTGTTACTACGAATTCTCGATTGATCTTCATTTGTTTTAGACTTATCCACTAAACACCAATACCTGTCCGAATCCCATGGGAGACAAAACAACAGTTGTTCCATTCCACTGGTATCTCTCAAGCAATAATTAATTGTAGCTAATACGCGTCTTCATGTACTACTAAGAGATGCCACAGGAGGTGCGTCAGCGTTGTACTACTTATAAAGCAGAACGACATGGCACACGGTGGGTTGAAACGGCGCGCCACCGCTAGCAACTTAGTACGTTGAATTTACAGCCTGTGGAAGTCGCTCTTGAAGTTGTTTTCAGAACGATGCACTGTTGACTAGATGGCTGTTGATTAGGTTTGAAACGCGCGTACTTCTGCTGGTGCCGCTTGGAATGTTCTGTGGATTGAATGTAGCCAGGAGAGTAGTAGCCGCAGCCTCCGCACATCTTGCTTAGCAAGTTTTAAGCTCAAAATTCAAAAGGATAAAGAAATAGTAATAAATCCAGTTTTATAGATATTATTCCCGTTTTATTAATATTTGTGGTCTTAAAAATGTTTATCGCACAAGAGATTTTCGGTAACTGGTAAACGGTTTAAAAAATTAACGAGAAGACGTGTTCGCTGCCGTGATCAGGCAGGGACGATGGAACGAAACAAAAATCAGAATGACGAGGCAAAGGAATTATTAAAGAACGATTCAAAATTTAAAAACGAATGGCCAAGAACCGGAGAAAAGGCGATAAAAAGGTGGGATGACGAAGTAAGGAGGTCAAATCGTCACAGGTCTATATTCACTGGAACATTCCGATTCTAGAGCACATCAAAGAGGAGAGCAATTTGTAATTTACGTGGAAATCCACGTCATCGAAACAGGATTTCACACACTTGGCCAGTCACTTCCCCAGTAAGATACTTCGCCCATAATCAAGAGCATCATCGCAAAAGTGTACAACCTGTACTTCATGAAATCCATTTTGAATAACAAGTAAACAAACAAACGTCTATGGTCGTGTCGTCCCTGACCCGACCATAGACGGTTTAGTGGTGGTCATTTGTAACGCCACCTACAAATCGATTAATTAATTAAATGAATCGATTTGTTCAATTGAATCATAGATACTAGCGGTTTTCCTTACATAACCTATATAAGCATATTTAAAATTTCAATTTAAACCTCCTTCAAATCCTTACACTTGGATACTCGTTCGATTGCGATTGAAATGTTCGATTTAATAATCGATTACTACTTTGTCCTTAAAACCGAATGTTTTTTTTCGAACAGCACTATGCAATCATAGGCAAGTCATAGAAGTATATGTGAATAATCTCACTTTTGGACTACCATTTTTCAAATACGATTATACGATGCTATTCAAATGAATATTGTTGGAAATAGTGATGAGATATCAAGTCGAAATCTTCGAAATATACGTGACAGTGTTATTTATTCGATTTTTTGAGTGATTGCGTTAGAATTTTAATCAAACAGGTTTGTTTACTGTTTGTTCAAAATGGATTGGAACAGACTGTACATTTAATGTTTAAATTCATAAAATGGTATCCAAATATAAATAGTTACGTACTTTAGTATCGTTTAAAGTAATGTTGTAGAAAAAAATATAGTTTACACCACTTTTGCGCTGATAGCCTCAATTGTAGAAGTCAATGAGAAACTAGTGAATTTCCACAGTAACTTAGTCACAGGCGTGAATCGAATTACGTGTTGTTCCCCAGACCCGAAACGAAAGTGAATTCACCGCAGGTTTAGTGGACTTTTAACTCGTCAAATACCATGCTCTGCAATGCTTTTTGCTCTGTAAAACTTTCTTTGGGTTTACTCAATGTTCTAAAAGGCAACGAATATATATTCTTATATATATATCTGGCCATCGTAAGTTGTCAATTTTCATTGCTTTTTGCGTCAAACTGTGATCATGGAATCTGTAAAAAGCCCGAAACGTTGGTGTGCTTGAAAAAACACGGTTTGGAGCCGAAAAAAAAGTTTAATTTCCAATGTGTAGCTTCGTTGTGAAAGAGTTCATCCAGGGAAGTACTTTCCACAGCAGTAAAGTGAGCATTATTGTATTCCGGTTTTGAAGGTGATGGTGAAATTACAGGCACATGGGTCATGTCAAATTATGTCTCAAGGTGAAGGGCGCAGTGGCAGTGCGCCTCAGATCTTTGCGCTTTAAAATCTGTGCGGTACTGCTACTGATATGGATCGGCGTGTTGCGTTTCCCAAGAGATTCCCGGAAGTTGCATAATAAATATTTTTTATATAATGAATAATCTTTGTGTAAACTTTTGGTTTCGCGATTTTAAACCTCGTAAATTCAAAAGTTTCAATATCAACAGGAAACTTGTGGAAGCATATGCATTACCCCTATATATTGGGGTATTATTGTTAACAAAATAAATAAACTACAGTATCGGCCCGCTGTGATAGCCGTTTTGACAGATTACAATAGTGAGGTGAAATCTCAATTAATTATCGTAATAAATATAATCAAATGCAAGTCGCGTCTGTAAGTTTTTAGATTTATAACTAGTATTGCAAGGGGCATATGGTTAAAAAATTTTAATGAAACGAAAACAAAAATATTTACTTAATATATCGTCAATTAAATTGCTTTGTTTTCGCTTGAGCTTTAACGCGAGTTTGCCGGAGGAGGAAGTTGTAATGGACAGCGATTCTTTAAGTGACGATCGTATTAGATTTCATTTTTATAACTTTCGAATTTCGAAAAACAAATGCCGAGTTGCGTCGTAGAATTATAGATTCCATAAATTTTACTGCACTTCACTATTGAAAACAATGTACAACAATTAACTTCTTCAACGTAGTGAAATAATACGAAACTTGATGAGCGTACAAACGGTCAAAACGGCCATCACGCGTGCCGGTACTTTAGATGTTGTCGCCTTCAGGCGACTGTCAAGAATATCTAGTTTATTTTAGCTCTCATATGAATATGTCTTATTATTATTTACACGAAAACAACACAATTTTTCTTAACATAATATTTGTCATGAATGTACTGTGACACCATTGTAACAAATCTATCTTCGTTGGACCTCAGGCCCTAGTGAAATGGATCACTTCCTCGAGACTCGAAGGGAAAGTCAGGATTGTGTATACAGTTATATTGTACAAGGCTAGCCTAATCACTTCGAGATCACAACTCTCGCACGGAGGTCAGTGCCTTCTACGTTTCCTGCCGACAGGTCTCTCGATGTTATGATGACGTCGCAGGTTGTGAGCGCAAGAGACACAACTTCCGTTTTTTCTCCAAGCCCTTGACGTATAAGTACGAAATTAAACAAAGCTTTTGTTTCCGAAAATACGTGTTACGGTATTCTGCCCTTCCTCTATTGCAGTCGACTATACACGCAGCAATTTGTTTTAGTAAATTGCGTTGTTATTAAGAGAAAATCTTAAATAGTGAAATATATGCATGGTAATACTTTGTTGTGTTATTACTGTTAATTTAGTGTTATTTATTATAAGCAAAATGTTATTATCACAAATAAATATTCTTGTAATTTCACTACGCTAATTTAAATTGGGAAGATGATTTCTCTGTATCACCAGTTTGGGATTCAGTACTTCCTCTGATGAAAAATCCGAAACTGACATGAGACTGCAGCACTAATTAATATGTTTAATTTATTCTAATTCCATTTATTAATTAATAATAAATCTAATTTAATAAAAAAATCATATTGTAAACATAATAAATAAATAAATATTTTGTAAAATAAATGTAACATCTGTTGAAATGTTTTGCATACTTTATTAAATACCGTATTTAATTAATGACTGTTATGACTGTTATGACTGTAGTGTAAAAATATGGTGGTTTCCATTAATATCAAACTGGTTGGTACCATCTCTGTCATCCGTGACCATGGGACCTGTGTAAATGGCCCGAGACGTTGATTTGTTTGAAAAAAAAAAAAATATATATACTCGATTTAGATCCGTAAAACATAGTTTCAGTTTTAATTTTACTCGGTTACTCAGTTTATTGATCGTGAGTAGATCATTGAACTGCAAAATATGTATAACCATGGACATATTCTTTAGTACCAGGGGTCTACTCTCGATTTCCATCTGACATCCGTCCGAAACAATTGCTGCCAAATAAGCAATACTTGACCAAATGAAAAGACGCGTGATGCGAATGAAGCTTCATACTTGATACTTATCTTTTAATTTTGTCGAATATTTCTTATTTGACAGTAATTGTTTCGGACGGATGTCGGACAGAGATCGAGGGTAGCCCCCCCAGGCACTTAATTTATAACTTGCTGTAGTTTTAAAAATTCGTTATAAAATATCTGACACTTTTTTGAAATTACATAGATACTACTAACTACTACTAATGTGAACAAAACGCTCGCGGTTTTCAGAATCCAAGTAACATATAGTTCACCATTAATTCTGAGGTTGGTTATGTTTTATGTAAAGTTGACCTTTTTGTTGTTCACAGGAGGATGCTTCCGCTCCTCACAGAAGCGTGTCATCGGCGGTTGGGCCTGGGCCTGGTGGCTGGTCACCCATGTTCAGAGGATCTCACTTACGGTAGGTATACTCAGCTGTGCTGCGACTACGCGAACTGTGATTTAAACATTATGCTTATGAGTTAGGTACATTTTTCAGCATTCTTTCAACATTGTTGTATAACATGCTCCTCGTATACATATTAATTACATAAGTAAATCATTGAGTAAAATAGTTATTTTGAAATCATTAGTATTAACTCTGACTCATTATTATGAACATTTTGAGAGTAAGACTCCTGTCGGGTAATTTTCCGCCAAATTTCAAATAGAGAAACTTTTTCTGGACAATTTCCGAAAAATTGGAAAACGTCCCAAAATTTTTAGAAATATAATTTCGAAGGCTCATGTCATGTTCTACGTTTAGAAATATCTTTTTTTTATTCAGCGGGAATTATAAAATAAATTTGTAGCTAAAGGACGTCTAAAGAAAAACGAGATTTATAATGGCTCCATCGTTTTCGTTTACTAAGTTCAACTTTTGACAGGTGTCAATGTTAAATGTGGAAAATTAAAGGAAAAATATTGGAAAAATATCCGGAAAAATATTTATTTGTCGGAATAATATGATTTTTACGAAATGGAAAATTTTCCATGACTCAACACTAAGTAAGACTTACGTTTGAAGGTACTTACTTGATGTAAACTTATATTTCAGGTGATGACCCTCAACCCTATCAGCGAATGTGTGGAGACAGTGTCAGGGGTGGCCCTTACCATAACCGGAGTCGCCCAATGCAAGGTTATGAACGAAGATGAACTTCTAACAACTGCTTGTGAGCAGTTCTTAGGCAAGGACGTCAAGGAGATCAAAATGACTATACTTCAAACGCTGGAGGGTCATCTACGAGCTATTATCGGTAAGTTTAAAACATAACAGTTATATTTTTGTAATATATTCACAACGCAAACATTGTAGTGCCATCTAGTTTCCGATAGATGAACTATCATTGTGCATATTGCGCATGCGCCATCTAGTACTTTCTAGCAAAACAATACAAGAGTTATTCTGCTGTGTCATAGGTGGCACTACATTACTTGTATTAACTTGCATGTTGTTTCCTTACATCTAATTTGCGTTGTATTCTCGGATTTTTACCACACGTCGGTACAAATTAGTCTTCCCCTATAGGGAAGTAGACCATCAATGAGCGAAATAAACCATCAATTCATATCACGTATTTACCCATATAACTGAGGCAATCTTAAACATTTATTTGAGAAGACGTTATTAGTTCCTAAATACTCTACTGATGCTTCCTGCCTTACGAACTCAAAACGAAACTTCCTATTCCGACAACTTTCGTGCACAGACTGATAAGCTGCGACCTTTATGCCAACCTTCAGCTTGATTCACTATGTCACTGCCGGGGACTGTCTTATCGTGTGACGATATGGGTTTTTTTTATATAAAGATGGCTTACATGGAGAATGAATGTACACTTCGGCTATTTCACACTGACTTTACAAATCAGTTTGTTCGTCAGTAAATATACTTTTTTAAGTGACACAATTAACGGAACGGCAGGTAGAATAAATTACATTGTGTTGAGTTTGCCACGCTACAAAGTTTCTTAAGCCACCGACCAGGGAATGACGTGACTAAATTTTTGTCACGTTTTCCACTGCCGAAGCTATTCTGGCGGTTATACACAGGAATATCGACATATATAATTTTAAAAAACAGACACTGTTCTGATCAAATTCCTCGTTATCGATAGGAAAGAACAGAAACTGTCGTTTAGAAGGGTATTTATAAGAGGCTACGGATTTTTGTAGGAAAGGAAAGGTTGTTACGCTAAATCGTCGTTATCGTCGTTTTCTCTAGTAGTTATAATCGAATAGCTATTTAAAAAATATGCAACCAAATATACCTCGATACCTGCCTAGCAGTCCATCTGTTAACTATCCATTTTCGTTGTCACAATAAGGTACAATTTTATACAAATACAGACGAAAAAACATACGATGTTTGTCACCATAGCAGTAAAGGATCTTACTCTACATACTGGCATATGCCAAGTTCCTTACAATGCTAGTATTCAGTTAGCATGAAGGAGAAGGACTACGAGTAAAGTTTTTTTATTGAAATAATGTCTAATAAAGTGTAAGCAGTGCATCTAAAAGAACATGTGTTCGTGGACGAGTGTGAATATAAGTATAAGTTTAGATGAGAGTGTAAATGGGTTTTAGTGTAACAAAATAAAAGAGAACATTCTAGAAAGACACAGGAAAAGAGAGGTAATAAGAATTCCAGCATTTTGAAAACTCTAAATGATGCAGTTCGAAGTTGCGGTACTGTAAGCCCACTTGACCGCGCAGATCAATTCCTGTACCACACGCTAACGCAAATTGACCACATTAGTTCGAGTTTATATACCATTTCTCACTACAATAAGCAGAGATCGGAAAATACACACACATATATATATATATATATACGAGTATATTTATTTCAATTTCGAGTATAATACACAGAGTGTTTTTCTTTTGAACATATCATACTCATCCAAAATACGTAATACGTTGTAATTTCGGAGGGAAGTGCATATTAACCATTCTATGTAATTACTTCCATGAAATTTAGGTAAGTATACTCTACGTGCTCCGATTTACGATAATAATAGAACTCAATAGTAAACATTACGATTTTTTCCAAAAAACAAGAAGTTTCTTTATGTAAGTATTTCTTAAGCGTGTCAACAGAGCTCTCAAAGGTTGGCAGCGTAAAGGCAGCTAATCTAATGTTGCAGATGTCTAAGGGCGATGATCAAGTGGCTCGTCAGTTCGTTTGCTTCCTATTTTACACAAAAAAAATTACATAACCTTAGAGCTAAGTCCAAACTCATGGTACCACGATTTCGTTTAACCAAGGTAAATGACTCTAGACTGAAGAGTATAGAGCATATGCTTTAACTATAAGATTCTGGAGCATCTATTGATGGGTCCTAAGTATAAGGGCCAAACTAATAATTTGATCATTTTCACTTTTTTGTGGGAAATGCT